>NW_023425420.1:195000-415000 GCF_014108245.1 Pipistrellus kuhlii | reverse complement strand
GTGTGTGTGGGGGGTGTGTGTGGTGTGTGTGTGTGTGTGGTGTGTGTGTGTAGTGTGTGTGTGTGTGTGTGGTGTGTGTGTGTATGGGGTGTGTGTGGTGTGTGTGTGTGTGTGTGTGTGGTGTGTGTGTGGTGTGTGTGTGGTGTGTGTGTGTGTGGTGTGTGTGTGTATGGGGTGTGTGTGGTGTGTGTGTGTGTGTGTGTGTGGTGTGTGTGTGGTGTGTGTGTGGTGTGTGTGTGTGTGGTGTGTGTGTGGTGTGTGTGTGGTGTGTGTGTGTGTGGTGTGTGTGTGTGTGTATGTTTCATGTGCCCTGCATGTGTGACTGGCAGGGGCCTGTGCCTGCCCACAAGGCCTGAACAGCAGGAGGCCATCTGACCAAGGACGGTGACCTCTGCCCTCTGCCTGCTCTGGCCACCCAGCCCTTTGGCGGCAGACCCGCCCGGGAAGTGGGAAAAGTCTGAGCTCCAGGTCCCACCAGGAGGGGGTGACCACACTCGCCCTCCTCCCGGCCACAGGCCAGGCCTTGGTGCCCACTTCAGAGGCAGGTCAGCGTCGGGAGAGCCAGATGCCGGCACGGCCTGGGTCTCCCCGGTCCGGGCGGTGATGCCAGGGGGCGAGGCTGCGGACCCAAGGTCCCGGGTGACGGGAAGCGAGTGAGGTCAGGGCCTCAGAGCAGCAGGCGCCCGGAGTGCAGAGGTCACTGGGGCCAGTGGAGGTGAGGGGTGGCAGCGAGGCGGCCCTGGTCTCCCCGGATCCAGCCTCTGGGCAGCACCAGGCTGGGTGTGGCTCCCTCTGACCAGCCAGGGCCCAGCAGGCGGCAGGACGGTGCCTCAGAAGAGGCTGCTCACACCACTGCCCGCCACGCCCTCCTTCACCCCTGGAGCGTGTGCGCCGTGTCCCCCAACAGGAACGTGCCAGGCACTGGGGCAGTTAGAAGGATGTGCCTGCATCGGGGCATCTGAGGGGAATCGTCCCCAGACGCCACCCCCGGGGAGGGCACCACCCCATGCCCAGGACCAGGGGGCTGCCAAGTGAAGGCCAGAGGGCCTGGGCAGTGGGCAGTACGCAGGGTGCAGAGCCTGGCCCGGGTCAGCCTGGTGACTGTGGGCAAATTGCTCAAACGCTCAGGGCCGCAGTTTCCCCATCTGTGAGGTGGGCATGCTGCCTCCAGGCTGGGGCCAGGACGGGGAGGGGGGATGTGGCAGGTGGGCCCTGGTCCTGCATGTGGGGAGCCTCACCCTCTCTCTCCTCGTCCTCGGTCTCTGAGGCTCGGGGGTCCCCGCCCCGCAGATGCCCCCCTCGCTGTGGCCGGGGAGAGAAGAGAAGGGTCCCTTCTGGCAGGGAAGACACTGACCCAACACCTCCCAGGATGAGGGCAACCCAAAGCCGTTTCCACACTAACCTCGGGGTCTGGGCCACCCAGCCCTGGGGCTGAGCCCAGAGCGGGGAGACGAGCAGGAAGTCTCCCCTCTCTGTTGGGGGGGGACCCTGCACGAAGGGGGCCATGGCTCTGGGCGCTGGCTCTGAGCGCCGCCCCCTCCCTGTCTGCAACCTCCCACTGGGGGACGGCCCCGTGCTTGCCCGCGGCCACGCAGCCAGCGGCCGGGCAGCAGCCGGGGAGCCAGCGCTGCGAGCACCAGGGCTGGGCTTGGTTTGGGAGGAGACTGGGCCGTGGGGCCGGGGCCCTAAACACCAGGAAGCGGGTGGGGCCGAGAGAGTCCCCGCCGGCTCCCAGGAGCTGAGCTGTCCCCCAAAAGGGACCTGCTGGGGCCCAGCCCCCGTTCCTCCGCAGGCGGCCTGTGGGGTGCTGGCTTCCAGGTCACCGGCCCACACACGGGAGAGCCAGGTGCGGCCGGGGCGCGGACACCGCAGCCTCACAGCCCGCTGGAGCGGGCGCGGCCGGCCGCCAGGGCGCCTGGGCCCTGTGAGCGCCCGGCCACGGGCAGGCAGCCGGAGGGAGAAGTGGGCGTCCGAGAGCGCCCGCCCGGCTTCTCCCACCTTCTACACGCACACAAGCCCCCTCCGGGCCCGGACCACACCGCGGCGGGTGCTGTCCCAGGCCGGCCCGGAGGACGCGGCTCCCGGCTCCCCTGCCCGACGGCACCTCGGAGACTCGGGACGTGCTCCAGGGCCCCCGGGCCAACCTCGAACCCGAGCCCCCGGGTGCTTTCAGGGGACACAGACCAGCGGGAGGAGGTGCAAGCTGCCACCCTACGGGCCGGCGTCGTCCCCAGCACCCTGAGAACCCACAGAGACGGCACCCACCGCGAGGCGTGTCGCTGGGCCAGGCCGGGAGCCCACCCCGCGGCCGCCCCCGCTGCCCGCGCCTGCTCCGGGCAGGACGAGGTTTGGTTTCACCCCATCCCAGAGACCAGCAAGGAGTTCCTTTACCCACCCTTCCCACGACTTCGGTGCGACCCTGGGCTGTGGGTCTCCTGCCGTGACCCCTGACCTCTCTGCCCCTGGGCCACTCCCGCTCTTGGCCGGGAAGGGCTTTGCCGGTGCCTCCTGCCCGTCCCAGCCGAGGCGCTGGGAGAGCAGGGTGTTTTGTCGGAACCCGGGCCCCGCTGGCCAGAGGCAGCCTGCTCTGGCTCAGCGCCTGGACACCGGCCCTCGGCACCACTGAGCCCGGCCTCAGGGCAGCAGGAGCGAGGGGCGGGCTTTCCATCTGCCTGTGGCCCGGGCACCGAGCTCCTCCCAGAGTGTGTGTCCCCGGCAGAGCCCGGGCAGGACGGGTGTGGCAGGACGGTGTGTGGCACCCGTCCAGGCGCCAAGCAGGTCCGGTCACCTCCCTGAGAGTCGCATCACCCGCCTGCCGGCAGCGGGCAGCGGGCCGCGA
This sequence comes from Pipistrellus kuhlii, assembly GCF_014108245.1. Taxonomy (NCBI): domain Eukaryota; kingdom Metazoa; phylum Chordata; class Mammalia; order Chiroptera; family Vespertilionidae; genus Pipistrellus; species Pipistrellus kuhlii. Next base: position 412,161 of record NW_023425420.1, on the reverse strand, counting down.
GCAGCAGGAGGCAGCGGGGGGCGGCGGGGGGCAGCGGGCGGCAGCGGGGGGCAGCGGGGGACAGGAGACAAAGGCCCGCAGCTCCTGTCCCAGCAGCAGGGGGCGGTGGGGGGCAGCGGGAGGCGGGGGGCAGCGGGAGGCGGGGGGCAGCGGGAGGCGGGGGGCGGCGGGGGGCAGCGGGAGGCGGGGGGCAGCGGGGGGCAGCGGGGGGCAGCGGGAGGCGGGGGGCGGCGGGGGCAGCGGGGGGCAGCGGGGGGCAGCGGGAGGCGGGGGGCGGCGGGGGGCAGCGGGGGGCAGCGGGGGGCAGCGGGAGGCGGGGGGCGGCGGGGGGCAGCGGGGGGCAGCGGGGGGCAGCGGGAGGCGGGGGGCGGCGTGGTCAGTGGGGGCAGCGGGGGGCAGCGGGGGGCAGCGGGGCAGCGGGGGGCAGCGGGAGGCGGGGGGCGGCGTGGTCAGTGGGGGGCAGCGGGAGGCGGGGGGGGCAGCGGGGCAGCGTGGGGCAGCGGGAGGCGGGCGGCAGCGGGGGGCAGCGGGGGGCAGCGGGGGGCAGGAGACAAAGGCCCGCAGCTCCTGTCCCGGCTGCTGGACTTGCCAAGGCCGGGGAGGAGGAAGGGGCAGGGGCGCCAGAGGCCCCGTACCCACCCCCAGTCCTGGAACCTGAGAGGCAGGCCAGCACCTCTCTCACCAGATGCAGTTCTGCTCCAGGCGCTCGGGGGGGGGGGGGGGGCGGGGGGCGCCCAGGGCCAGCCGCTCCCGTCGCTCCTGCACAGCGAAGGGCAGGATGTGCAGCAAGGCCCGTCTCTGGGAGGACCCCCATGACCCCCACGGCCAGAGAGTTCACCCCGGCCCCACCGGGACATGCCCGCTCAGCGGGCGCGGGGTGTCCTGAGGGGGCCTGGCTGGCCTGGAGGTCCCCCGGGGTCACACGTGACAGACGGGAACCCACCCAGAGGACAAACAGACCCCCGGGCCTCGGACCTCCAGCCCCGGCGTCCGCTGTCCGCTGCCCCGGCTCAGCGTCCCGGCCACACACCCCGCGGCGCGCCGCTTCCTCCCGGGCCCTGCTCGGCCCACAGACCCCTTTCAACACGTGCCCAGCTCGGCAACAAGGGCCCCTTCAGCCCTGCCAGCCTGAGGGCCGAGCTCCGGAACGTTCCGGGTGTCAGCCACGCACCCCGGAGGGCAGAGGCCATTCCCGGAAAGGACACACGGCGCCACAGCTGCCCCGCTCCACGCTGAGCCCTGGCAGGCGGCCGGCACCGACCCCGACCCCGACCCCGCAGAGCCTCCCCTGGCCCTGAGGCCTGACCTCTGACCCCGACCCCACGGCCGACCACGGTGTCCCAGGCTGTAGTGCGGTCCAGTCTGCACGCCAGGTCCTACAGGCAGCGCGACCCGGGAGAAACCCGAGACCCTCCGTCCCCCACCCCCCGGGGGCTTTTCCGCATTTCCTTGTGCCCCTCACACCCCATCCCCGCCAGCCGGCTCGGTTTGCTCTGTGCCCGCCCCCGCCTGCCGCCATCCGTCATCCTGCGCCTGACGCAGACCCCGCGAGGCCCAGCTTGGCCCTGGGCACGGCCGCCGCAGCTCACATGTGCTCCCGTGGCGCTCACAAACCCACAGCCCCTGAGGGCGTCGCCGAACCCCACGGCAACCGTCCCTGACGTCCCTGCAGACACGTGGCAGCCACTGGCCACGTGTGGCTGCTCCGGTGAGTGTGCATTCCTGAGCATCAAACGAAGGTCCGGTCCCCGCACACAGGCGGCCTGTGCGGAGCTCAGCGGCCGCGTGTGGCCATGTGTGGGACGGAGCAGACCCCGGTCATGGCCACGGGGAAACTCCCTTCAGACCACATCTGGTTCTTACACGCCGTTTCCTTCACCGTTTTGTCCAAAGCCTTTTCTTAAAAAGTATTTTTATTGATTTCAGAGAGAAAGGAAGAGGGGGAGAGAGAGAGAAACATCAATGAGGATAGAGAATCATGGATCCGCTGCCTCCTGCACGCCCCACCCTGGGGATCCAGCCTGCAACTGGGGCCTGTGCCCTGACAGGAAATCGAGCCCCAATTTCCTGGTTCATAGGTCAAAACTCAGCCCCTGAGCCAGGCCCACCAGGCTGTCCACAGTCTTTAAGAGGCGCCTGCACCAGCCGCGCCGGCCGTGGGGGAGCAGAGTGGCGGTGAAGACCCAGAGCAGGACCGAGGCAGCGTGGCATCCGACCCGTCTCTCGGGGTGCAGGGCCCGGGAGCTCCCATGCCCCTCGGGGCTCGGCCGCTGGGACGACGGCTGCACCCGCACCGGCCAGCACGGTCGGACGGAGCGGCCCTATTGGCTGGCCCGCGGGCCCTGACGGCCAGGCCTGCCGTCCCCCCCACGGACGGAGAGGAAGCACGGTCACTGCACAGACCTCGGAGCAGCTGCCGGGGCCTGGCCTGCGGTGGGGAGGAGAGACAGTGGAAGGATGGACAGACGGACGGTGGAGGCCCCAGACCCAGGTGTGCAACTGTCTCTCCCCAAACACCTGTGGCCCAGGACCACGTGACCGACTACAGCCCAGACGCCCGCCCAGCCCACCACCCAGTCCCCCAGAGCCCCCAACGGGACCGTGTGCTGGAAGGGGAGGGGCATGGGGCTGCCCCACAGAGACCCCCACAATTCCCCCAGAAGCCCCCATTCCAGTATCTCCCCCCGACCACCTCCCTCTCCGGCCCTCTCCGGCCCGGGTGGATGAGGGGCAGCTTCGGGGGACAGGACTGTCCGGTCGGTGGGGAGGGGCCCGGTGCCCGGGGCACCTGCCTGCTGGGTCGCAGGAATGAACGTGTGACCCCTGGAACCGGCCCGGCCTCACTCAGGAAAAGGCTCCGGTCGCCGTCCATCAGGGTCTGATTATGATGAGCCTCTGACCAGCCTGCCGCCCACCCCCCTCCTAGGGTCTCTGCGGGTCCCTTTCTCGCACGGGGCTGGGAGCAGTTTGGACGGGGCGTCTGGGGTGTCTGTGTCCAAGGCTGGCTGCTCAGGGAACCGGCTGCCTCCGCCTGCAGGGCTGCGGTGGCCCCGGCCTGGGACAAAGCTGGGGGGACTGTTATCAACTGAGTCAGAGAAGCCAGCCTGAGACAGACCCCGGTGAGCAGCAGCGGAGGGACGAGGGAGGGACGGAGGGACAAAGGGACAGAGGGAGGGAGGGAGGGATGGAGGGAGGGACGGAGGGATGGAGGAACAGAGGGACGGAGGGAGGGAGGAAGGGACGGAGGAACAGAGGGACAGAGGGACCGAGGGAGGGAGGGATGGAGGGAGGGCGGGAGGGACGGAGGAACAAAGGGACGGAGGGAGGGAGGAAGGGACGGAGGAAGGGACAGAGGGAGGGATAGAGGGAGGGAGGGGAGGGACAGAGGGAGGGACGGAGGGAGGGATGGAGGGACGGAGGGGAGGGACAGAGGGAGGAACGGAGGGAGGGATGGAGGGACGGAGGGGAGGGACAGAGGGATGGGATCTGCCCAGCTGTACCCACACCCTGCCCCCAGCTGCCCGGGGCTCTATTTACACAGCAGTTCCGCCCCCGCCCTGTCATAGGGAGACAGGTTTTCACCCTCAGTCGCAGCCGAGCAGCCCACATCTGATGGAAGGGATTTCACGGGCGGCTGAGTGACAGGGAGGACAATGGAGGCGGGATGTCCGGGTCATCAAAGCACGCAGGTGGGCGGGCAGGAGCGGGCTTGTCCCGGCGGCCGCCCGCGGTCCTCTTATCGCTCAGGCCGCCGGCTTCTCCTGGCAGCTTCTCCGAGCACGCCGCGCGGCCTTCCGAGGCGAACGGGCAGGATGGCATTCTCCGCTGGAACCGCTTCCCCTGGGGGCTGCCCCCCCCCCAAACCCGGCCCCGAGGCTGCACTCGCTGGCGATCCGTAAACCAGACACCCCTCTGGTGCAGGTGCGACGGGCGGCAGGCAGCCTCAGGGGACAGGCCTGCGCTTCGTGGTCTCGGATCAGGAGCTGCCCCCTGGAGGCTCTGCTTCCTGCCCATGGTGGGGCGGGGACGGGGGGGAGCTGCTTGCAGGACTCTCGTGGGAATCCGCTGTGAGAACGCAGCGCGCGTGCACGGAGGGACAGCCATGTGCGCACCCGGCACAGTCACACGCCCTGGAACAGCGAGCCACACCCCGGACCTCAGAGGCAGCCCTCGGGACCCGGACTCGCCGAGCTCATTCCTGCGCCTGGGGTCTGAGGGGAAGTGGGAGGGGTGGGCCGGTGGCTGTCTGGGTGGCCGGGCCGTGAATCCTGAGCAATGAGGTGGCTCAGTTTCTCCTCCTACAAAGTGGACCGAGTTACCTCCTGCAGCTGTGGGAGGCTAATGAGTCAGTGTTTGTAAAACACCTCAGATCAGATGAGAGCAGCTCAGGAGCGGGCTGCCCGGTGGAGGCGCTTGTGGTGGGTGCACACATACGTGCACACACACACACACACACACATGCACGAACTCCGACACATGTGCACAGGCAGACGCGCGCCCTCACATGTATGCACGCACATCCCTTGCTCTCAGTGCTGTGCCCACACCCAGGTCGCACACAGGCGCCCCCGAGGCCCACACCAGGGCCAGGGCCTCCCACCTCCACCCCTCGGCAGGGCACAGCTGTCGTGACCCCTGCCCTCTCAGCCAGCAGGATGGCTGAGGGCGACAGCAGGACGAGCAGTGCCCAGGGGGAGTGCTGGGTCTGGGTCCCAGCCCCGCTTCACCTCCTGCACTTGGTGACAAATTAACCCCAGCCCGAGGGGCTCTCTGCTGGCCCCCAGTGCAGGGCCACCGTGTACGAGAAGCTCCCTCTGGAACATGCCCGAGAGCAGACCAGAAAGCCGCTTTCGCCCGCAGACGTGATGCATGGAGACCAGATCCCAAGCTGGCAGCACCTGGTGCCTGGACAGAGGGCTGAGTGAGCCGTCCACGCTCCAGCCCCTGGGCTGGTGTCTGGGCTCCCTCCGGCCCCGCCAGTGCCACGTAAGGGCCAGGATGCTTGGGGCAGCGAGAGTTGCATGGCCGGTGCGGCCCCTGAGCCCGGGGCGTCCAGGGAGGTGCCCTGAGGACAAAGCACCCGCAGGATGTCCAGGACCAGGGCCCCGTGGACTCCGCCCACAGCTTCAACGCCTTACATGTGAACGTGGCAAAGCTTTGGATTACTGGGTCAAGATCCACGCTCTGAATTAAATTCCTCCTGTTCCTTTCGTGCCTCCTAATGCAGACACCAGCAAATTTAGAACCTCAGGCGTGGCTCTGTCTGTCACTCCGGCGGCCCTGACCTAGAAATGCAGTGTCTCGGAGCGGGGACCCGGGGCTGCGGCAGGAAGCCATGCCTCCCGGGGGCACAGTGAATGACGGGGTCCCGTGGGGAGGCAGGGCCCTGGGGCCGGTCACAGGGCCCAGGAGAGGGGTGCCCGTCCTCTCGTCTCAGCTGCAGGATGGGCAACACCGCACCAACTGGCTGAGCCGTGCCTGGGCAGCCAGATCCTCGGACTGAGCCCAGGGCAGCGCCGAGGGGAGGTTGGGGCCAGGGAACATTCGCAGAAATGGCCGTGGAGACGCCAGATTCAGCGGAGACGCCACCTGCCCGGACACAGCCGGAACTCCTCCCCGGCCCGGCCCATCCATCACTGTCAGGCTCCAGGTCCAGCCTGGCTGCGGCCGCTTCCGCTGCACAAGCAGGAACAGAGGGTCCGGGGCTGCCAAGGCCTCCTCCCGGGGTCACGCGGCCGGCCGGCCCTCCTCTCCGAGCCCCAGTTGGCCAGGGGCCCTGCCTGCAGCGCCGGCTCCGGAGCCAGGCCCGGCCTCTGCACAGAGCTGGCGGCATGGCCTCGCCAGAGACTCCAGCTGGCAGCCTGTCTCCGCACACCCACTAAGCGCCAGAGCTCAGGGGGCCCTGGCGTGGGCCCAGCCCCTCTGTGACCCTGCCTGGCTCCGGCTGGCCCGGGGGCAGGAGGCCCTGGAGAGGGAGGCCCAGCCCCGGGAGTTTCAGTGTGGCCGCTGCCCACACACCGGGCTGTGCCCGCGCCCCTCCTGGCCCCACACGGTGGCCGCGGTCAGAATCCGCACGCATGTCAGTGCCCAGTCATGTCGCAAGATTTGTTCATCCGCCGGCGTCAGCCTGCCCTGCAGCGCGGAGACCTCCCACTTCCACCCACAGCGCCCAGCCGGGACCCCACGGCCCTGTGCTCGAGTCCGGGGCTGCGAGCTGTCCCACCACGGCCATCTGTGTCCCCCTGGGCTGCGAGGGGAGGGGAGGGGGCTGCCCTGGGGCGGGCGGGCAGGGCCCATCTCTGCTCCCTGGAGGCTGGCTCCCGCATCCCACGGTTCCGAGGGGCGAGGCCAGGGCCCCAGCAGGGCTGCAGCTGGGCTGCTGTGACCGGTGGGCCTGTCTTTCCGCCCCACCAGGGCAGCCGCCTCAGGCCAGCGATCACTCAGACGGCCTCTCTGAGCCCACGGGGCATGCTCTTCAGTCGCAGGTCCATGCAGCTGGAGAGGCAGAGAGGACCCGCCTGCAGCCCCGAAAGGGAGCTCATGGCTGCCCTCCTCAGGACCCAGCCCTCCACCCTGCAAGGCACAGGTGGAGACGCCTGGGGTGTCCCACACTGGCGTGCTCAGACCTCACTCCATGCACTGTGCTCACTGTGGGGAAACTGAGGCACGCAGCCAGCCAGGACTCTCGATGCCACCCCACCATGAGGGGTGGTGGGTGATTGGTCTGCTCGGCTGTCCTACCAGGAAGCCCCCAATGGGTGGCTGGAACAGCACGGCCCTTTTCTCACCGTTCTGGAGGCTGCACCCTGAGACCCAGGTGCTGCCCGGTCAGTCGGTAAGTCAGTCAGTGGGATGGATGGACGATCGGTCGGTCGGTCGGTCGGTCGGTCTCTGGTGAGGACTCTCCGTTGCGCAGACGCGCCTCTCTCGGACGCCCCGGGGCCTGTCCTTCCGGCCCTGAGAGACAGGGCTCTGCTCTCTCCCTCTTCCCTCGAGGACCCAATTCCACCGCCCAGGCTCCCGTGACCTTCCTTAACCTAATCCCCTCAAGTCCCTCCTCCCAACGCAGTCCTGTCGGGAGCTGGGCTTCACTGTGGGGTTTAGGGGACACGGTTCGTCCTCAGCGGAGAACCAGGGGCTCAGTGTCCCACCTGTGAGAGGGCCCCGTGGTCCAGCCGCAGCACGTGGCCAATGGGAGGCAGGAGCCACCAGAGTCCACGCCACAAGCGTGGGCACCCAGCACCCGAGGCCACTGCACCAGCCGCCGCATCCCCAGAACGTGGCCATGCCCCCCTGCTGGAGTGGCAGGGGAGGCGGGAGGGCATGGCCGTGTGCAGGGCCTGGGTTCACTCCTTCATGACTGAGACCCCAGCAGCCATCCTTCAGGAAACCCCGCTGCTTCACCCCGTTCCCCCCTCGCTCGGGATGGGGTCTGATGGGCACCTGACCTTCTGACTCCAGGTTTACCCAGCCCCACCCCACCCCACCCACTGCAGCCACTGCAGAGGACGGGCTCCAGGCTCCCGTCTGGCGGGCAGAGGCCCGAGCCGCCCTCCTGGCTGGCCCTGCGCTGACACTCGAGCCCTGACTGACTCGGTGGTTCTTTATCTGCGAAGGAATCTGGCAGAGCCTGCCCGGAGCTGGGAGGCCTGAGATGAAGGTCACGATAGGTGGCTGCCCAGCCTGCTGTGTCTGGAGTCGGCTTCTGAATGAAATCAGACCGAGACGGACTCTTGGGTGTCCCGGGCACTTGGCCGCCACCCAGGCCTGAGAACACACTCAGAGAGACGGACCACCTGCACTCAGCCCCACAGCACCCGACCCCGTCCTCCAGCCTCTGTTCCTCTGCAAAATGGAGCCTCCTTCCCCAGGTTCAGGGAGGAGCGCACAGCAGGCACTCAATGACTGCAGCTCCCAGATGGTGCCCACCGGAGGCTGAGGACTCACACAATAACGCCTGGTGCTCAGAGGCTCTTGTCAGTGCCCAGCCCTGCCCCCATGGGTGTGTGGCCTTTCACCTCCCTCGCACCCCCAAAGCTCCTTGTGGCCACAGTCTAAGGGAGGAGCCCAAGGCAGCTGTGGATCTGTCCCCACACCTCTCGGGAGAGCCCCTGGGGTTCCTGCCCTCATCTTCCCCCTGTTTTAAAGCCGTGGAATGTCAGCTCCATGAGGGCAGGGCAGTGCTTGTTACTGTTGCATCCTCTCACCAAGAGCCACACCTGACACTGAGGAAGTATGACAGCTATTGGTTGGATGAGTATATGATTGGGTAGATGGATGAGTGTATGATTGGGTGGATGGCTGGACAGGTGGATGGCTGGGTGGGTAGGTGGATGGATGGATGGATGGGTGGGTTGATGGATAGATGAATGGATGATAGGTGGGTGGATAGGTGGATGGATGGGTGGGTGGGTGGATGGATGGATGGATAGATGGATAGGTGTGTGGATGGATGGGTGGATGGATGGATGGATGGATGGTGGGTGGGTGGATGGGTGGATGGGTGGATAGATGGATGGATGAATGGGTAGATGGATGGATGAATGGATGTATGGGATGGATGGGATGGATGGATGGATGGTGGGTGGGTGGATAGGTGGATGGATGGGTGGGTGGGTGGATGGATGGTGGGTGGGTGGATAGATGGATGGGATGGATGGGATGGGTGGATGGATGGTGGGTGGGTGGATGGATGGGTGGGTAGATGGATAGGTAAATGGATGGATGGGTGGATGGATGAATGGTGGGTGGGTGGATAGGTGGAAGGGTGGGTGGGTGGATGGATGGTGGGTGGGTGGATGGATGGATGGGATGGATGGGATGGGTGGATGGATGGTGGGTGGATGGATGGATGGGTGGGTAGATGGATGGGTAAATGGATGGGGTGGATGGATGGATGGATGGTGGGTGGGTGGATAGGTGGATGGATGGGTGGGTGGGTGGATGGATGGTGGGTGGGTGGATGGATGGATGGGATGGATGGGATGGGTGGGTGGATGGTGGGTGGATGGATGGATGGGTGGGTAGATGGATGGGTAAATGGATGGATGGGTGGATGGATGAATGGTGGGTGGGTGGATAGGTGGATGGATGGGTGGGTGGGTGGGTGGATGGATGGTGGGTGGGTGGATGGATGGATGGGATGGATGGGATGGGTGGATGGATGGTGGGTGGATGGATGGATGAGTGGGTAGATGGATGGGTAAATGAATGGATGGGTGGATGGATGGATGGTGGGTGGGTGGATGGGTGGGTGGGTGGATGGATGGGTGGATGAATGGGTAGATGGATGAATGAACGGGTGGATGGGATGGATGGGATGGATGGATGGTGGGTGGATAGGTGGATGGATGGGTGAATGGATGGATGGATGGATGGATGGGTGAGTGAGTGGATAGGTGAATGGATGGATGGTTGCTGGGATGCGTAGATGAATACATGGAAGGAAGAACAGAGGGGAACAGACTGGTACAGCCTAGGTAGGTTCTGAGCAACTGGAAGGGTCTCTCAGTTGGGGCTTCCTGCCTCAGTTTCCAGGCTGGAACGAGTCCAAGGTCAGTTCGAATCTCCCCCAGGAGCCCAGGTTCCAGACCTCCACCAGGTCCCTGTGCCCAGCCTTTTTCTGACAGGGCCAAGTCCAGCAGCAGGCCACACCTTCTCCACCTGCTAATCCAGAAGCTGTGAGCCCACCTCCCCTGGTTCACAGCTTTACTGCCAGCTCTGAAAAGCCGTGGCAGAGCCTTGGTTCAGAGCCACAGCCAGGGCCACGAATCGGCCGGTGTGAACCACAGAGGGTGATGTTTTTCGTCTCCCTGACAGCTTTCAGGAAGGAAACACGCACAGGGGTTAAGGATGGACTTTCCGAGTTTCTTCCTTTTCTCTTCTCAAAACGCAGCCTCTGGCTCCCACATCACACGGCCATTTCTGAAGTTCAGGGTGTTCTGCCCCGCGAGCTCAGGTGGTATGCCTCGTCCCCCCTTCTGAGACCCGGAATCTGAGGGAGACTGCCTCTGAGGCCACCACTCCTGGAGCCACCCACAGACCACTGTGCACAGACCTCTGGTGGGGACACGAGGCCCACACGGCCGGGGGCACGGACACAGGACGGGGCCTCGGCCGAATGAGATGCTGGGCCCTTGGGCAGCAGAGCAGGGCTTTGCTCTGACCCAGGGTGGGGGCGGGGGTGAGGCCAGGAGGGGCGGGCGCCTGCTCTCGCTCTGACCCAGGCTAATCAGAGTCTGGGCACCAGGCTGGGGCAGGGATGGGACCTGCTGCTCTGAGCCCCACCTAGGCCGACCGTGGGGAACCCCACAGCCTCCCTCTCTGGGCCTGGCCGCCAGGGCTCCTGGAAGGACAGGGAGACTCAGCCAGGCCCCGAAGCCCTCAGTCCCTGCCCAGACCTCAGTGAACAAACAAACGTCCTGCCAGGGCCTTCGGTGTTCCAGACACAGCCGCCGGCGTGCGGTGGTCCGGGGGAGCCCCGAGCCCCGGTAAAGACGGGGTCCCTGGCAGCAGGCGGTGGATCCGGGCCAACAGGGCGCCAGGGGTCATGCTGTGCCCCCGCTCGGCCCCATCCCGCAGCACCCCTGTAATTTGGGAGTGACATCACCCCCATGTTGGCTGCGTTGGATGAGAACTCCCCGATCACGGGAGGAGGGTGAAGTTTGTGGCGATCCCAAAATAGCCCCAAAGAGCCGCCACCACCCCAGGAACGCCCGGAAACCACGCCCGGCGAGGACAGAGGTCGCCCGGCTCCCAGGCCTTTGATGCTCTCAGAGACGGGAGGAAACTTCCAGAAGAGCAAGTGGGGTCATGGCCCCTCCAGGGCCTGGGTGACGGGGGCCACGGGGGCCATGGGGGCCACGGGGGCCACGGGGGCCATGGAGGCCACAGGGTTCTGGAGGAATGCCTGCCCACGGATGAATGAACAGGAAGGAAGGCAGGAAGGCAGGAAGGAAGGAAGGAAGGAAGGAAGGAAGGAAGGAAGGAAGGAAGGAAGGAAGGAAGGAAGGGAGGGAGGGAAGGAGGGAAGGAGAGAAGGAGGGAAGGAAGGGATGGAGGGAGGGAAGGAGGGAAGGAGAGAGGAGGGAAGAAGGCAGGGAGGGTGGAGAGTGGGAAGGAGGGAGGGAGGGGGGGAGGTGGGAGGGAGGGAGGGACAGAGGGGAGGGAGGGAGGGAGGGAAGGAGAGAGGAGGGAAGAAGGCAGGGAGGGTGGAGAGTGGGAAGGAGGGAGGGAGGGTGGGAGGTGGGAGGGAGGGAGGGACAGAGGGGAGGGAGGGAAGGAGGGAAGGAGAGAGGAGGGAAGAAGGCAGGGAGGGTGGAGAGTGGGAAGGAGGGAGGGAGGGTGGGAGGTGGGAGGGAGGGAGGGACAGAGGGGAGGGAGGGAGGAGACATGGAGGGAGCTGGAAAGGGTAGATCTCCTCTGTGGCCTTGAGGACACCGCCGGCCCCCGGAGCTGTGAGAGGACCATCCCCTGCTCTCAGCGGCCGGTGGCCCTGGATCGGGGCAGCTCCGGCCTGGCACAGCCGCCAGGACAGGTGAGCACGGCTGAGCCTGGCCCTGGAGGAGCACACGTGGGACCTGGCTCTTTCCCCTGCCGCCCAGAGGGAGGCAGGGCCGCCCGTGCCCTCATCGGGGCGGGTTTCCGACCGCAGGGCCGATCTGGGGGACAGGGACCCGGGGGGACCTCAGCTGCAGGACGGGGAGCTGGACAGAGCGAGGGCGAGGCGGTGAGGGCTGCGCTCTGCTCCTGGCTTTTCCTGTGTCCGGAGGGACCCAGGGCATCCCTGCAGAGGCCGCGGTGGCCGGGTCTCAGGACAGGGCGGTCCCAGCCTCTGAGGCCACCACGCAGCTCCTCCGGCACGGCCCAGTCGCCTCTCCCAGCCTCAGTTTCCCCTCTAAGGGGACTGCGGAGACTCCTCCGGCCCCAGGCAGGCTCAGAGGGCGGGCGGGCGGAGGGCGGGCGAGGACGGGCCGGGCAGTAACGGTCTCTCTCCCGCGAGGCTCCCGGGAAGGGCCTGTTCCGGGCTTCCTGCCCCCACGCCCGAGGGGCAGCTGGCGGACGCAGCCTGGCCGCGGGCCAGCTCCCCAGCATGCCTGTGGGTGACTCCTGGAGCCCGGCCAGACGCAGTCACACCTCCCGGCCCCTCACATTCTTGGCTTTTGTTTCCGATGACGCGGGTCCACTGGGAGAGCCGAGGCGTGGTGGGGGCGGGCAGGGGGACTCAGTGGCTCAGAGTTCGAGGTGGAAGGGGGACTCAGCTGCCAGCGAGGAGGACTCACTTCCAGACGGTCCCCATGCAGAGGCACGAGGAGGCAGGCCACCCAGGCCACGCGTGGAGCACAGGCCGGGGCCACGCCAGGGAACGGGGAGGGGGCACAGACGGTCCGGGGGACCCGCGTGACGGGGGCGCCGGAACCGGGGTCCGGCCTCAGGCTGGATGGAGGGGCCGCAGGAGGCTCCGCCCCCGGCAGGTGGAGGTAGTCAGGAGAGGGCCATGGTGGGGGCGGACCATCCGGCTGCAGGCCCCGCCCACCCAGGCCATCAGCAGGCCCTGGGGTCAGAGCAGCAACAACTGCGCCCTATTTATATCCCGGGCTCCCGGTCCTCGGGCTGCGGCGCGGAGCCCGCCCTGGGACTCCAAGATCGGTTTACATTTAAAATAAATCTCCCCTTAACGCCTATCTGATCCCCGCCCTGAGTTCCGGGAGCCGTGCGTCCCCACCCTCACCCCGTCCAGACCCGGAGACGGCCCTCGCTGCTGGGCCTGAGCTGCCCCGAACCGGGGCCTCCTGCGGGTCTGTGAGCCCGGGTCCCCTCACCTGGCCGGCCGAGGGAGGTGTCCGGGTGCCTGGTCCCCTCACCGGCCCCCACAGCTGCCACCGGCCTCTGCCATCCGGCTGGCCCACTCCCCCTCCACCAGGTTCTCCCGGCTCTGCCCACTGTGGGGCTGCCCTGCAGATGCCTCAGAACACATGCTGGACACACAGGCCTTGTTCTGGGGGCACCTGAGGGTCAGTGGCACGACATGAATGGGTGATGCCAGCCCCTCCCCGTGGGGGGCCTGCCCTCCGGCTGGACGGGGGCACCGCGGACCCTCAGCTGCGAAGGGCACTCGCTGTGCCCTAGGTCCATGCTCTCTTCTCGGCGCCGAGAGGAGGGACCGGGTCACCGGGCACCGCGTACGGTGGCTCCAGGGGGCTGTGGTCCTGGCACCCAGACCGTGGCCCCCGAGACCTGGGAGGGCCTCAGGGCTCAGCCGGGGCGGGCTCCCACAAAGCACCTGTGCCGGCCCCCGTCTCCAGCGGGGGTTTGCTGCAGCCTCAGTCGACCCCCGGCCTCTGGCAGGAAACGCTCTTCAGGCCCTTGAGAGCCCCGGACCTGTGCTGGGCGAGGGCGGGGTCCCCAGCCCCCAGCGGGAGCCACACGCTCAAGGCCGGAGCCAGGGCCGAGCCAGGAGACAAGGGGGCTGGTCCAGGGCTGACCGGCGTCCGGGGGACCCACAGGGGCCAGCCCAGCGCCAACAGGGAGCCAGGCCCAGCACAGACGTGAGGGGAGGGAGCCCCTCCCCTCTCACCCTGCCCTCCAGCCCCGCCGTGCCAGGTCCCCGAGGCAGCCCCGGGCTGGGCACCCAGCTCCTCATTGCCGGGTGACTGTGAGGAGGGCTGCTCACTCACTCTCGGGGTTGGAATGCTAATTACCGCCCCCTCGGGGGCTAAGGAATCCAGGGGGCAGAGGGGGCACCCAGGCCTGGCACTCCACCATCGCTGTGCTGTGCCCCTCAGGCTCCAGTGCCTATGAGGGGGTGGGCAATAATGGCTGGCATTACTGAGCGCCTACGGGTGCCAGGCTCTGGCAAGACCCCTTCACCACGGGGGCCTCCCCACCTTCTGAGGGGCTGTGCCCTGTGCCAGTCTCAGGAGACCAGCCCCCCGAGGACCCGTGTGTCCGTGCAGGAGCCATGCTCTGGTCCCAGGGCCATCTCTCGGGCAGCTGGAACCACAAATGCTGCACCTCCAAGCCCAGCAAACATTAGGAACCAACTGTGTGTTCTGGGTGCTGGGTCTAGTGGGGAGGCCAGGGGAGGGGTGGGCGCCCTGGTGGGGGGTCTTGGGCTGTGAAATGGCTGCAGGGCAGGGGAGGGTGCAGCATCGGCAGGGGAAGGGTGCTTCAGGAACAGCTTGATCCAGGAGCTGCTGCCAAGCCGAGTCCTGAAGGCTGAGTAGAGGTTTTCCGTTGGGAAAAGCACTCCAGGGGAGGTGTTAGTGTGAGCAAAGCGGAGGCACCTGTGACTGTGTGGATGCCAAGTGCACCGAGGGCTGGAGGGGCCGGATGTGCATTCCCAGGGCCCGTGCACTGGGAGGCAGGACCCACGGCTCCCGGTTCCCCCACCCCATCCCTGAGCCTCCATCTGCTTCCAAACGCCCCCAGGAGGCCTCCCGCTGGGCCCGGAGGGAGGTGGCACCGGGAGGCGCCCACCCAGCAGAGCCGAACGCCCTTCCTGCCCGCCCGCCGCTTCCGCTCTGGGCCCGGCCCCGGGGGCACGGGGGCGGCACGGGGGCCGCATTCCAGCTCCTGGACAGTGTGCCGCTTCCTGCCCTGGCTGCCAGTGTCAGCCGTTTCCTCCGGCCCCTCCGGCCTCTGCCTGCGGCCTGGCCCCGCTCTGACCTTGGCAGGGACGGGACAGTCCTTGTCCTGCCAGCTGAAGTTTGGAACGGCCGTGCCCTCCCCGAGCATCCTGCCAAGAGGCCCTGGATGCCAGCAGGGCGCCGGGCCAGGTGGAGGGGAGAGGGGGACCCTCACTGTGCACCCCCAGCCGCATGCCAACCAAGTGGTGCGCATGGTGCCTACTGTGCGCCTGGTGCTGGAGACCCTCCAAGCAGAGGCTCCAGCCGAGATGAGCACCTGGTACGGCGCCAAGGCTGGACTTTGACCTCTGACCTTGAGCACACAGTCTCCACTCAGCGAGGGGGGCTCGCGGCCGAGCAGCCGCGGGACAAAGAGGAGGAAGACATGCCGGACGGAGGAGCTCGGACCTGAGGCACTGTCCGGCCCGGGGGAGGTGCAGGAAGCTGGCTGGTGCAGGTGTGGCCCAGACGTCCCCTCCCTGGGTCTCTGGCCGAGGCCGCAGCCTGCAGCACCCAGAGGTGCTTAGGGTCGTTCGGCCCCTCCCTCGGAGTCTGGGGCCACCCTAACGAGTGATCTCCAGCATCAGCCACTGCCGTGGGCCCCTGCTTGTGGCTAAGACCAGGCCGAGGCTGGACGGGAGGTGAGAGAAGCTGCCCAGTGCGGAGCCACAGCCATGAACATGGTGCAGCCAAACACGGTGCCCACCCAATCGGAGACCCCCCTGCCCGCCCCCACCCACTTCTGCTGGGTCTGAGACCGCCAGGAGGGACCATGCCCTGAGGTGCCTAAAAACAGGCACCCAGCCGAGCCCTGGATCTGGGGGTGGGGTGGAGAGACCCGCTTTCCACACCTCAGAGGGCAGGGCAGGGCCTGGGCATTGGGAGAGCCAGGAGGCGGCCTGGCCAGAACTTGGACTCTCCGTTGCCATTTCCAAAGTGTGTGCCCGCCAGTGCCCCGTCCCCAGTGCCTCCTGGGGTCGCCTCGCCTGGAGTTTGTACAACCAGCCCAGAGGTGCCATAGCCACAGCTGTCACTGGGGTGGCTACAGCCCTTTTGGGGGCCTGGGGGACCTGACCTCGTCCAAACAGCATCTTCCTGATGCCAATGAGGGAGGCAAGCCCCCTGCCCCATGGGCTGCTCCTCGGGCCACAGCAGTGACCAGGGATCTGTGCAGCATGGGGGCAGGGGGGTGGACTCAGGAAGAGGGGGCCTCAGGAAGGGGGCGGGCCGGGCAGGCGCACCCGGCCTGCGGTTAACACGGAGGCGTGAGCTCAGCCTGGGACAGGCAGCATGGCCTCCAGCTCATCCGAGTTCAGTGATTTAACGGCCGAGCATCCGTGCAATGCTCATGCCATAAATATTTCCATTTGGGGGTTTTAACATGTCAGAGGAGGCTCCTCCCCAACCCCAGCCCCCAAACAGGATCCTGGGAAAACCTCTTCCCACAGTTTCCCAGAAGGCCAGGTGCGTGCAGCCGAGCTGATGCTGACGGAGTTCCCAGGGACCCGGCGGCTGTCGCTGGGCCGAAGCGGGCTAGCAGGTGGCTCGGCGTGCCGGGCCCAGAGCTGCAGGGCTGCTGTCAGCTCCCGGGGCCAGGACCAGCTCTGGGGGAGGGCGTTGGCCCAGGACGGCAGCCAAATCCCAAACGGAGAACGTGGGAATGCGGCTGGAGCGGCGTCCGCTCACAGGGGGTGAGACATGCCATAGAGGCCCTCCTCTGAGCTCAGCACCCAAGTCCTCAACTCCAACAACGTCAGGACTAACCCCCTCCCCACCCAACAGCCCACTGCACCCCGGTCTGCCTGAACCTGAGGCCCGCAGGGATTTGGGGTGCTGGTGGGCACAGAACCCCCAGCCCGCAGCCAGCTGAGCACCCGATCCTCCACCTCCTGACCTGCCGTTGGTTAACCAGAGGTAGGAAATGTGCACCGAGTCACCAGCCTCCACTCACCAGGGGACCGAGGACAAGGTCCCCCAGCCTGCGAGGGGATCCGGGGCTCAGAACCAAGCCTGGCCCAGCCCCACTCCCTCCCAGCCCCCACTCCCTCCCCAACCCCCTCTCCCTCCCCCTGCCCCCACTCTCTCCCCCACCCCCACTCCATCCAAGCCCCCACTCCCTCCCCAACCCCATCTCCCTCCCCCTGCCCCCACTCCCTCCCCCACCCCCACTCCCTCCCCAAACCCCTCTTCCTCCCCCTGTCCCCACTCCCTCCTCCACCCCCACTCCTTCCGCAGCCCCCACTCCCACCTGGAGCTTCTGGGCCCTGCCTGCCTGGCGCTCCTGCAGAGCTGATGTGGTCATTGGCCCGGGGCGGAGATGGAGCAGGTGCACAAGCCCATCCTGGCAGATACCAGCAGTCAGACCATGCTGATGGCCAAGGGCCCCGCCCGTGTGTGCGTGTGCGTGCATGTGCGTGTGTGCGCGCGCGTGTGTGTGTGTGTGTGTGTGTGTGTGTGTGTGTGCGTGTGCATGCGCGCTGGAGAGGAGGCCACAACCAGCTGCTCCCAAGCCCTGGGCGCTGACCACAGGCAGTGCCTCAACCTCGTGGACAAGCGGGACCAGTGGCCGCGGCCCCGGCTGGTCTTCAGGTGCTGCCTCCCGGCAGCCAGGGCGGCAGGCCGGTAGCAACGCGGCTTCCTCAATAAAACAGTCGTGGAGGCCGGGGAGCCACAAGAGGAAACAGCTGTGAGCTGCTGGCTGCGAAGGCATGTTCGACGCCCATCAGCTGGCTGCTCCTGCGGAGTCTGGCTTCTGGGCCACTTTCTTACACTGAATGCTCTGGGCCATGGAGCAGAAGCAACAGAGGCCTCGGGATGCATGCACACAGTCACACACACACACACACACACACACACACACAGATTGGGCCAGCTGACCACTGCTGAGTCAGATGTCCTGGCGCAACTGTAACCGCAGACACAGAAGGGGCCAGAGGTTAAATGCGGGATGTCCACAGATGTATATAAGGACATTCCTATGGGTTCTACTCAGAATGGCCCCAAATGTCCAAATGTCCTTCACCATCTCCATCATCATCTCCATCACCACTTTCACCTCCATTACCACCATCACCTCCATCACCACCTCCATTATCCCCACCTTCATCACCACCATCATCATTCCCATCCTTACCTCCATCACCACCTCCATCACCTCCATCACCATCATCATCTCTATTCTCACTTCCATCACCACCTCCATCATCCCCATTCTCACCTCCATCATCATCTCCACTTCCATCACCATCTCCATCATCCCCATCCTCACCTCCATTACCACCATTATCATCTCTATCACCACCTCCATCCTCACCTCCATCTCCATCACCACCTCCATTATCCCCACCTTCATTACCATCATCATCATCCCCATCCTCACCTCCATCACCACCTCCATCTCCATCACCATTTCCATCACCACCTCCACCTCCATCACCACCTCCACTTCCAACACCACCTCCATCTCCATCACTACCTCCACCTCCATCACCACCTCCACTTCCAACACCACCTCCATCTCCATCACCACCTCCATCACCACCATCATCCACCCCCAAACCTATGTCCTTTAAGATGTGGGTGAGGATTCTGATCCCTGGGGTCTCCAGATACTAAACTCTGAGACAGATCTTTAGACTCTGCTCTCTGCTCTCACTCCCCCAGCCCACCAGGCCCTGGCCAAAGCCCCATCCCAGATGCTGAGATGTGTCCACTGAGAGCCCAGCTAAAAACCATCCTGAGGGCTTGTTTTCAAAGCTCTTCAGACAACACGTGTCTGGATACTCGGTGTCATCCTAAGGAACCCACAGGTGTTAGCTTTACGGTGATCCCCTAGGGTAGGGGTGTCGAACTCAATCAGAGAAGGGGCCAAAATCTAAAATCCAGCCTAAATCGTGGGCCGAATGGTTTACGGAACAGTCATAAACTGTCATTGTGATGGAAACGCAGCGGAGTGCAGGGATGACAGCGCGGTGCGGGCCACATTGCAAGGCCTGGCGGGACGGATTTGGCCCCCGGGCCTTGTGTTTGACACATGTGCCCTAGGGCCAACCCAGCCGCAGCCCCAGGTCCAGAGCCCAGACACACACGCCTGTAGCCCTGTCCACACCCAACATGAGACTGGCCTGCCGAAGAATGACTAGCACCCATAAGACGTTTTATGGGGCCGGCGATGGAGTCCACATTCAAAGTGATTCTGTTGCCCCGGGAAGTAGGTGCTTGTTGGGATGGGATGGCTCCCAAATAGAGATGGGGGTTCCTGCAAAGCCCTGGGGTGCAGGCTGAAGGGAGAGAGCGGGTGTCAGGACGCCGGGTCCAGCCATGCACCCCAAGGACGCCCCCTGCTTGGTGCTGCCCTCCCCGGCACAGACACGTCTCGAGGCTGGTCCTCGGAGTTCCCGGGCAGGCACGCCCTCCACGGCGTGTCCCGCTGGAGGACCCTCGCCCTGGGGCCGGCGTCCACACGGCGTCCACAGCTGCTGTCCAGGGTGGTAGCCCTGGTCCCGTGTGGCCACTTCATGCCCAAACCAATTAAAAACAAATGCGATTCTAACCTCCAGACCACACATTCGTGCCCGGGAGACACACGTGGCCAGAGGCTCTGTCCTTGTGATTGCACACGTCCATCATCCGGAAGGTTCTATGGAAAACACTGGTCTAGAGGCGAGAAGCTGGAGGGTCCCCGAGGCGTCCAGCCTGGGGGTCTGGGAGCCACGTGGCTCTCCCAAGGGCAGTCACCACCGACCTGGGCGGCGTAGAGCCACAGCTGTCCATCCTCAGTGCTGGCGGCTCCAGGGAACCTGCCCCCGACCTCCTCCAACTTCCGGGGCCCCACAATCCCAGTGGCCTGGGCTCGAGGACCCATCACCCCATCCCTGCCCCCGCAGCCACGTGGGGTCCGCCCTAGGTGGTGTCTGCCCGACGTGGTGACCCACGTGACTGTGCCCACGGCTCCCCTCTTTCCAGGATGAATTCCCCCTCCTCCAGCGGGGCCCCCTGAACCAACTGTATCTGCACGGCGGCCACCACCACAGGAGCCACAAGTGGATGTGACATTTGAGGGGTTACCACTCACCTCAGTAGCCCCCACCCTGCGCCCCTCGCGCCCGTCTCACTTGTGTGTTCAGGTGCTGACTGTGCCGCCTCCAGGTCAGGAGCTCCTGGGGAGACACTGGCCTGGTCATTGGGGCACCCAGGGCCTGGCCCGCAGGGCACGCTCAGCAGACTCCACAGACGAGCAGCGAAGGAAGGACGGACGGACGGACACAGAGTGCGGGTGGGTCTGTCTGCCCTGCACCCCCCACAGGACAGTTCCAGTCCAGGGAGGTGACCGGGACGGAATCAGCCTGAGCCAGAGCTGGCTCCGCTGGGCGGCGGGGAGGTGAGCCCCACATTCCCGTCGATGGGGTGGGCCCATCTCTCCAGATGGACCTGGAGGGCCAGTGTGCAGGGGGCCTGGTCTCAGAGGGGATCCTGCAGCCCCCAAGACGGTGCTGGACAAGGACTGGCCTCCGAGAAGGGCTTCTCGCCGGCAGCCCGGGAGCGTGGGACCGAGCCGGGGGCCGAGCCACACACCCTGGGGACCCGTCACGGAGCATCTGTCTCCGGGGCGGCCTGAAGCCCGGGGGCCTGGCGGCTCCCGCCAGCCCCAAGAGCCACGGGGACTGGGGTGGGACCAGCCAGCTGAGGAGGCAGCTGGCTGCCAGGGAAGCTTCCTGAAGGCGGCCACGGGCCGGGTGCTGGGCCTCCTCACAGGACGGCCCGCCTGGCCAGAGGGTGTCCCTCCCCCTGGCAGCTCCCCAGGCCCAGGCGCCCGGGTTTCCAAGGAGCGTAAACTGTCTTACAAATTAAGATAGCAACTTCAGAGCGTTAAAAATAGCCCTGCTTACTCAGGCCGCTCCGGTTCTGTGGGAAAGAGTCCGCCGGCCGGAGGGCCGGCCCCGCGGGCCTCACGCGGCTCCAGAGGAAGCACGGGAGGAATTCGCGGCCGGTGCCCCAGCTGGTGGGCGGCCGGCCCCTGGTGACGAGGAGGGGACACGCTGGCACCGGCCCCAGGGGTGCAGACCTGCTCTCCGCTCCTCTGGCCCTCATGCTCTCACTTTCTCTCCTCCGACGGCCTCTCCCAGCCTCCCCTCTGCCCAGGGAGCAGACCCTGGGTTCCGTTTGCACGTGAAGGAAAATGATAACATGCAAGCACATGCGTGTGCACGCAAGCAGAGATGTTCACCAGTTAGGCTGCTTTTGGCTGCAGGTACAGAACCAACTCCAAACGGCTTTCCATGCAGCGTGTCCCACACCAGGAGCTGCGGCCCGTGCCCTAGTTGGTTGTGGGGCCTCACAGGACTTGGGGTCCCTCCTGGGCTCTGCTCAGCCATCCTCACGGGGCTCAGCCTTCAGAATGCTTTCTTTTTTTGGTTAATCCTCACTTGAGGATAATTTTCCGTTGACTTTCAGAAAGAGAGGAAGGGGGCGGGGAGGGGAGAGAACAACATCCATGTGAGAGAGACACATCATACATCGCTGCCTCCTGCACGCCCCCGACTGAGGATCGAGCCCGCAACCCAGGAATTGAACCCTGGCCTTCTGGTTCCTAGGTCGACGCTCAGCCACGGAGCCGCGCTGGCCAGCTGGGCAGCAGGAGGTGTGTGAGGCTCACACCCACGGGAGAGGAAGACCAGCACTGCAGGGGTCTGCAAGGAGCAGGAGTGTGGACACGTCTGTGGGGCCGGCCAGCGGGGCCGCGGGCAGGGTCTGCACCCGGGAGCGTTCCCAGGAGCCTGAGCGCTGACCTCCGTGTGGCCGAACAGCCCTCCTCTGGCTGAGCATCTTCACGCCTCGGGGAAGACGGAAGCTCCGTTGTTGTTGTTAAAACAGAAAATTAATTCGGCCGTTTCTGCTGACCTCGAAATGCCGGAGATGAATTATTCATGCCGCCTAAGCTCATTCTCCCCAAACGTGCAGACACACACGGGGTCCCCCGAAGCAGGGCTGGGCATGTGAGAAATGAGACCTCGCTCCCCCCCCACACACACACACACACAAACACACCAGGTCCATGTCCGAGTTCAGGGACTGGCCAGGGGCCCCCGGGGGCTTGCTGGGGAGGGCCATCAGGAGCCTCTGCCCCCACTTTCCCGGGATCTTCAGCTGCAGTTTGAGGAGCACTTTCAGACGCTCAGCCGAGAGGGCTGCTGGGGGTCGGGGGCAGTCGAGAGGCCAGCGTCATGCTGGGCAGGCAGAGTGGGTCCAAGATCCGGGGGGCAGGGAGGCACCAGGATGTGGTCTCTGTGCACCAACCCCTCAGCCGCTGGAGGGTGGATGGATTATGGCTGGTGGGTGGTGGGTGGGTGGGTGGTGGATGGGGGGTGATAGATGGCTGGGTGGTGGATGGGTGGATTGATTATAGATGATGGGTGGTGGGTGGATGGGAGGGTGGATGGATGGTGGGTGGTAGGTGGTGGGGGTGGATAGATGATGGGTGGTGGATTGGAGGTAAAGAGATGGCTGGTGGGTGGTGAATGAATGGATGGGTGGGTGGGTGGTAGGTGGTGAAAAGGAGGTGGATGGGTGATGGGTGGATGGTGGATGGGGGGGTGGAGAGATGGAGGGGGTGGTGGGTTAATGGACACAGTGCATGCAGGGGCACTAGCCCCGCCAGGGAGCCAGAGGGGTAGAAGGAACCCTCCCTCTGAAGAGCAGCATCCGGTGCTTCCAGCCAGATGAGTAACAAGAAGCCGGGCTGACCCGCTTTGCCAGGGGCGGCTGCCCTGCCCGGGGGCTGAGGGCGGCCTGCCCCTCTGGGAGCTGAGGCCACAGGAACGAGGTGCCCGATGGAAGGGCCAGGGCTGGTGTCAAGGGCTGGCTGCTCGCCCTCCAGGTGGCCACTTCCCCGCACAGGCCAGGCCGGCTGTGGAGCGAGGTGCAGAGGGCAGAGGAGGTCATCATATTTGGTGGGAAGAGGCCTGGCAAGCCCAGCCGTGGGACCAGGAAGGGAAGCAGCGAGCTGGCCGCTCCATGAGGAATCTGAGACGAGAACAGCCATGTCCACGACAGCCACCTTCCTCTGTCCCAGGGCCACGGGGCGGCCACGGCTTCCCACAGAAACCGAGCCAGGCCACAGTTTCCCACAATCCCCAGTGGAATGGGCCTGGCAGCCACAGCACGCCGGGCAGGTCCCTGGCGCAGAGCTGGGCCCTGTCCCCACCCAGCTTCTCATTCGCTGGCCCCGGAGGCAGGGAGGCCGAGGGAGGCGTGGCGGCAGGAAGCTGGCACCTGACCTGCTAATTGACTGGTTCCAACAGCTCTGAGAGCAGCCGGCTCCCGGCTCCCGGAGTGCAGCCTCCAGGCAGCGGGTCTCCTCTGAAGGAGGCTTTGTCTGACTGGTTCCAGTGTTTGGAGAAGGAAGGCAAGCTCCCCTAATCTCTCCATCTCCCCTCCTCACGCTCATTAGCAGAGCTGATAGCAGGTGGTGTGGGTCGAGCAGACGGAGAGCAGAGGGAGAGGGCAGCCCCCACCCCCGCCCCCCACCTCCTCCTGCACGCCTGGTCAGCACCGCCTCTGTTAGTGCCAAAGGTGCCACAGCTTGGCCTTCTTCCTGGGAGACCCTCCCCCTGCTCACCCTCCCTGCTTGTCCTGTGGATGTCTCCCCTGAACTACTGACCAGGTGGGGTCCCTCCAAAGGCCCTGCCAGCCTCCGAGGCTGAAGACCCTAGTGGCGAAAACCCAGTCTGGCCCAAGTTTAAATTCTGACTCCTGCACTTACAAAATTTGGGGCAAATTCCTTTCTGAACTTGCCCCTCATTTTCCTCCTGTGACATCTAGGAGGCTCATGGCACCTACCTCATGGTGGTTGTGAGAATTAAAACATTTAGCATCTGACATAACCCAGTGTCAGGATCCAGGCAGGCCTACCATGCCTGCCCTTCCCCTTCAAGCCCTTCCTTCCATCTGCAATGACGTTATTTGTGTGATTAACACCATGAGACAAAGATCCAGGAGTGCCGAACAAGCAACAGTCCCCTGGTAGGTGCCCAAAACTGTTTGTTGGATAAATGAATGATAAATGGGTGGGTGGATGGCTGGATGGCTGGATGGCTAAATGGATGGTGGATGGATGAATGGGTGGATGGGTGGATGGATGAATGGGTGGAGAGGTGAATGGATGGATAGATGGGTGGATGGGTGGATGGATGGAAGGATGAATGGGTGGGTGGGTGGATGGGTGGATGGGTGGATGAGTGAATGGATGGATGGTGGATGGGTGGATGGTGGATGGATGGGTGGATGGGTGGATGGATCCATGAATCGATGGATGGATGGGTGGATGGATGACTAGATTGATGGGTGAATAGATGGATGGATGATAGATGGATGGATGGTGAATGGATGGGTGGATGGGTGGATGGTGGATGGGTGGGTGGGTGGGTGGATTGGTGGATGGGTAAATGGATGGTGAATGGGTAGATGGTAGATGGATGGGTAGATGGGTAAATGGATGGTGGATGGGTGAATGGATGACTAGATTGATGGGTGAATAGATGGATGGATGATAGATGGATGGATGGTGAATGGGTGGGTGGATGGGTGGATGGTGGATGGGTGGGTGGGTGGATGGATGGATGGGTGGATGGATGAATGGATGGATGGCTAGATTGATGGGTGAATGGATGGATGGATGGATGGATGGATGATGGAAGGATGAGTTAATGGTTGAGAGACCCATGGAACCAGAGCAGAAGCTCCCCATGTCCAACTGCGGTTCATGCCAGGGCAGCTAGCCAGGCCTAACAAGAGGACTCCCTTTCGTCTGCGCTGACCAGTGTCGCTGTGGGACCGCTGGCCGGAGCACAGCTGTGCGGAGTAGGGTTTCCAGCCTGGGACTCCTCCAGGCTGCCAGCCAGCCCGTCCTGTTTCCAGGACAACTGAGCTCTTTCTTTCCCGCGCCCGTTTCCAGGAGAGGAAGAGGAGACGGGCAGCTGGAGGGCATGACAGGTGCTCGAGGCCCTGCCATGAGGGCCTGGGTCGCAGTGCTCGCCTGGGCCATGTCTGCTCAGGACAGAGTCCGTGCTGCTCTTCAGAAGTCGGACCGGTCGGGGTGAGGTGTGTGTCTCTCCCCCCTCTGCCCCCTGGCGTGGGCTCCCCGCCACCCTCCCTCGGGCCCACCTGGGTCCCCGCCACGCAGGCCAGCTCCTGCCGGAGACACTGTGTGCAGAGGAATCGTTTATTGTCTCCCTGCTTGGGAAGTTATCATCTTGAGGCTGCAGCTTCCTAAGGCGTTGCCATGGAGATGAATTTTCTGTCATAAATAAAAGTATTCTGGGGTCAGGAGAGCTCAGGCAGAACTAGGACAGATTTTGAGGAGGAAAATGCCAGTGTTTCTGAAGCACATGAGCCGATGAGCCGAGCTGCTGCTTCCCGAGGCTGCTAGTCAGGCTGCGGACCTGGCACAGGGCCGACAGCCCAGTGGGCGGTGGGTCTGTCCTGCCCGGTGGTGGGTCTGTCCAGCCCGGAGGTGGGTCTGTCCTGCCTGCCAGGCGGTGGGTCTGTCTTGCCGGGCAGTGGGTCAGTCCCGTCCCGCCTCTGCCTCTGGCCCCCTCGCATTATTCATCAGCCCCTCCCACCTGGTTAGGGACTGGAATGTCTCCACCTGGCGCTTGAATCAGGCTTCGTTCTCGGGGTGAAGTCTGGGGTAACAAGGAGGGACTGGTCCCCAGGCCACGGCACACGCCTGTGGTGCGCTGTGGGTCTCACACAGGCTGCTCCCTCTCCGCCCGGGGCCGGCGCAGCCCGGGATTCCTGCGAGTTCCTCCTGCTCAGAGGTGTTCAGGGCACTCACTGCTTCCTGTGGGGCTGGGCGGGGCGGGGCTCCTGGTGCCAGCCGTCCTCACAGACACCAGCCGCCTTCCCACCGTTCCCCTTCCCACCGGCTCCCTTCCCACCGGCCGCCGGCCTGGGAGGAGCTCTCAGGACGTCCTTGGTTCAGGGTCACTGCAGGTCAGAGCTTTGGAGGTGGGAGCAGGAGGAAGGCATGCAGGGCTGAGGGGCCTCTGGACGCCACCCAGGCAGACAGGCCCGCAGCCCAGGCCGCTTGCCAACAACTCCCCCACCACAGACCCAGACAGACACACAGACACAGACAGACAACACACACACAGACCCAGAGAGAACACACACAGAGACACCCCCCCACACACACATGTATTAGGTAAGCAGAGCCCTCTGCACCCCCTGCCCCCTCCTCCCCCGCTCCCCTCCCCCCCGGCCCCAACACCATCCTTACACAGAGACCGTAGAGCCCTGGGCCAGAGTCTCCTGGAGGGAGCAGCTCTGGGTCCCCATGTCTTTCCCACATCCACAGGAAGGTGGCTTCCAGAATATGAAAAGGGAGGGAAGAGGGGAGGGAGGGAGGGAGGGAGGGAGGGAGAGGGGAAAGAGGAAAGGAAAAGAGAAGGAGGGAGAGGTGGGTGCCCTTGGCTTTGGACACTCAGCTATGGCCCCATCCCCACTCCCCGTGAAGACCCTTGTGAGAGGCCTTGAGGGGAAGTCCCTAAAACTGCTCTGCACACAGGGCCTGGCCAGTGCTGGGACAGTGCTCCGGCCGGCGCTGAGGCTGGGCCTGCTCCCGTCCACCTCCCAGATCTGCCTCCAGCCGGCTGGCCTTCTGATGAACGGGGACCCTTTATTCATCCCAGCGCCTCTGTGCGGACAAGACCCACAAGAAGGTGGCTGGGCCCCTGGGCCACGTGCGGAGTGGCCGGACACACCGCTGTCCGTCACCGTGGCTGTCTCCCACCTCAGGCCGAGCGGGGCCCTCGGGAGCAGTGACTCCTCAGGGCCACGTCCAGGAGGCATCTCACCAACACTGGCCGCCAGCCCGGCACTTCCTTTCCTGCAGAGGGTTCTGTCCCCACATGCCTGTGCTGCCCATACCACTTGATGAGGGATACCAGCTTCCCAGGAGGGGGCGGGGGCACAGCAGGAAGTGACAAGGACTTCTAAGTATGTGTGTCCACTTCTAGGAACACTGCGTGCCCAGGAACTCAGCCAGACCCTGCAGGGAGCGGGAGGCAGGGTCATCTCCACGGACAGTCAGACTCCTGGAGCCCTCCCAGAGGACTCCTGGGAAGCCAGTAGAAGTCATGGGCTAAGGAATAGTTAACAACCTGGGAAGGTGCTCTTTGCACAAACAGGGGAAACCACACAGAAAAAAAAGTGCACACAAGAAACGCTCAAGGGAAGCCTGAAAGGCTGAGGCAAAGAAAAAGGGAAAAACACCAAAACTTACGGGATGCAGCTAAAGCAGTGCTTAGAGGAAAATTTATAGCTGCAAACTCCTGCGTTATAAACAAAAGAAAGACTTCAAATCAATCACTTAATTTCCCCTCTTAAGAACCTGGATCAAGAGTAAACTCAACCCAAAACAGGAGGAAGGAATAGTAGACTAGAGGATAATAAATAAAATGGAGAGCAGAAAAATATAGAGGATACTAATAAAGCCAAAAGTTGTTTCTGTGAAAAGATCGACAAAATTGATGAATCTTGACCAATGACAGAGAGAAAGAGAGAGAAAAAGGGGAACACTAAAGAAATGAAGAGAATTATAATGGAATACTTTCAACCACTGTTTGCCAAGAAATTAGATAAATGAAATAGACAAATTTCCAGAAACACACAAACTACTGAAATTGACTCATAAAAAAGAAAAATTATTCCAAGGAAAATCTGTAACCGGCAGAGATGGAATTCATAATCAAAGAACTTCCTACAGAGAAAAGGCAGGGCCAGACGCCTTCACTGGTAAATTCTACTGAACGAATACCACTGCCTCCCACACGCTTCCACAACACAGACAGGGAAGGAATGGATCCTCAGAGAACCATCTCGGTGTGCGAAGACCAAAACCAAAGCTACTGCCAGGAAACCACAGACCGCAGTCCTCCAGGTGCAGACATCAAAACCTGCAGCAAAATACTAGCAAACCAGCCCAGTGACACATGAATATATTAATTATAGCCATGACCAGGCGGGATTTATCCCAGGAATGCAAGGTAGGTTCAACAGACAAAAATATCAATC
Source organism: Pipistrellus kuhlii (assembly GCF_014108245.1). Lineage (NCBI taxonomy): Eukaryota > Metazoa > Chordata > Mammalia > Chiroptera > Vespertilionidae > Pipistrellus > Pipistrellus kuhlii. Next base: position 384,460 of record NW_023425420.1, on the reverse strand, counting down.
GATTATTAATAAAGAAAAAAATCATATGCTCATCTCAACTGATGCAGGAAAAGCTTTTAACAAAAAACCTACGCCCCTTTCACGGTAAAACAAAACAAAACAAAACAAAACAAAACAAAACAAAACACACTAAACAAATTAGAACCAGAAGAGGACTCTCCAGCCTGACAGAGGGCGGGCACAGAGCCCATGTCAGGAGCGAGGCCCGCCCACGTCCATTCGGTGATGTGCCGAGGCTCTCCCAGGCAAGGGAACAAGAGGAAGAAAATGCACCGATTGGAAAGGAAGAAGGTAGCAAACCCTCGGGAGTCCCAGTGTAACACGCGGGCCGGCGCGGCTACAGGACAGACCGATCCGCAGCAGCCAGGCGTGTGAGGGGATGGGCACTAGCCACAGCCACCCAAAAACCAGGACCAGCGTTCCGTGGCAAGGGCATCAGAAAGGATGAACTGCGTGGGAACACGTGTGACAAGAATCGTAGGATGTGCACGCTGGACGTCACAGGAACAGCACTGGATGGAGGGATGAGTGGGACGCTGTCCTGGGCTCCCTGTCAGACGGTCACATCGAGGTGGCCCACCTCCCGGTCCACAGAGCTCAGACCATCCCGATGGCCCCAGCGGCTTGTGTGTGGACAGACAGGCTGATCCAAACACTCGGACGGGAAGACAGTGACCCCACGTAACCAACACAGCGTCCAGTCCCGAAGACAGGCTGACCCCCCACAAGGGCAGACAGACGGACGGAGCAGAACGGAGCCCAGGACCAGTGCAGAGGAGGGACAACGGATGGCCACGAGCGGGGAAGACACGGCCCTCGGTCACGCCGTGGACAGAGGCCCGGACAGAAGAGCCGGACGGTAAAAGCCTCAGAAAAGGACGTTCTGTTTCTGAAAACGAAGTGACCCACCCGCCAGTGGGTCACAGGCAAGGTCACCCAAAGTCCTACATGCCCACCCTACACTCCCAGAATCCCCTTGTGCACAGAACGGAGGGGAGGGCCTCTGGTCTCCTGTCACCTGACAGGTGAGGACACGGGCACTGAGTGAGGTCACGGGTGCACCTTAGTGTGCGAACGGATGAGCGAACCAACCCACCAACCATCGCCTGCACCTCCTGGAGCCCCGGCCACAGCCCGGGGGCCGCGCCTGGCCCTCCGTACTGGCCTGGAGGCCACCGAGGGGGCCGTGGGCGCTGCCAGGCTGTGACGGGGGCAGGGCCCAGGCCCCGGCCCAGAACACCGGGAAGAGCTCCGAGGTCAGGCAGAGTTCAGGTGCCGGGGGGGGGGGGGGGGGGGGGGGGAGGCTGAGCCGAGACTGTTGACAAGGCGCAGCCCCGGCCCAGGTGGCAGCCGCCCTCCGGCTCCGCTCACAGGTCCTGGCAAGTCGGCGGCAGCCGTCTCCTCCGGAAGCACAGCTGTGGGAGGCCAGCCCTCCCTGGGACCACAGAGTTCCGGGACCCTGGCAGGAGAGGCTGGCCCAGGGGCCACTGCCTGCTCCCCTGAGGGCCCTGCGGAGCGAGAGGCCTGGAGCAGCGAGCAGAGGCCCCATCTGCCCAGCAGACGCTCCTCAGCACCTGGGGAAGCCTTCCCTCGTCCCACGGAACCGCCCAGGCTGGCCCACGCAGCCCACGGGACAGCCACGAGTCTGGGCGGTGGGCACAGCGGGAGCCAGATGGGCCCCGAGCCCACCCTGCCCAGAGCCTCCATGGCCCAGCTGCAGAGGGCACGGCCCACCAAGGGCCCAGAGGCTGATGAGGGCGGCACCACTGGCTGTGTGTTCCTGCCAGTCAGGACATGGGGTCTGACAAGGTGGCCTTAGGGCCCAGTCCCCCAGGGCGGGGGCCCACAGCCCATGCTCCATGGCGGGGAGGATGGGGGGCGACAGGAACTCTATGGCCCAGGCCCAGAGCTGGCCACGTGCACCCCTCGCCAGCGTCTGCCTGAGACAGTTGGGGGGAGTGGTCTGTCCCCCGGTCTGCCCACCCCCACATCCCAGCCTCCCTGCGGAGCCGGTGGCAGGGAGCACCTCGGGGTGAGACCCGCGTGCAGGGCGTCCTCCCAGGAACGCTGCCCACTGCCCGGAGGCCAGGGCCCAGACGGTGAATGCTCCGCATTTTTTGGCAGCTCAAGGGCCTGGCTGGGAACAGTCACCGTTTTATTCTGAAGACGCCACACGCTCTGCGCCCCAGGCCCCTCGGAGTGTGGGGGAGGATTCCAGCCTCGGCAGCAGCCGGGGTGCAGGGGGGAGGGGGGGACGCTGGAGAATGTGGGGTGACAGCGGCTCCAAGGCCAGCGGTGGCCCCGGAAGCTCCACCGTCAGTGCAGTCATAACAACGGGGACCGAGGCCCCAGGGCCCCCGAGGGCCCAGCTCTGAGCAAACAGCCTGCTGCCCCCTTCGCAGCCCCTGGCGACCCACGTCCGAGGAAGCTCAGCCATCCTCCCGAGGGGGCACCGGGCCCACCTCTCCCCTCAGCCACACACACCGAGGAAGGAGGTCAGGGAGCTCCGGAGGTGGGCGGGCGCTGAGTGAGGCTCAGGCCTGGGGCTGGCATCAGCCACGGCTCGCACTCCCTGTCTAAGGAGCAGCTTGAGCCTCGCCCTCGGACGGCAGGGGTTGGGTGAGGAGACCCCCAGGTTCCTTCCCAGCACAACCACAGAGAAATGGCCCACTCGCTAAGGTCACATGGCAAGGTCATCCAAGGTCACAGGAGACGCCCTGGCTACATGGTGAAATGCCCCAGGCTGGGCAGCCCCAGGCAGGGACCAGCCTCCTCCTTGCCCCTCTGGCTTCTCAGCAAGTGGCTGAGGGTCAGCAGACCCGCTTGCCTGCCTGCCCAGGGGCATTGAGGTGCTCGCTCTGCTCTCAGCCATGGGCGTGAGGCTGGCAGAACCAGCAGGAGGTCCAGGTTCCCAACTCCATCCTCAGGGTGGGTGCCAGAGTGCAGGAAACACGGCCCAGCGTCTGCATAGCCACGCAGAGACGGGCATGGCCAGCTGTGGGGACACAGCGTCCTCCCACGCGGGCGACCCTGGTGGGGGCACTGCCTGGCCCCTTCCACCATCATGGTTCATCCAAATCGACATCCTTGTAGGTTGAACTCTGTGTCCCTGTCCGAGATGGGAACTAGCTGGCTCCTGAGCCATCATGCAGGGGCAGACCCATCCCCTGGGAGCTGGGCCCCTCAGACAGAACCGCCCTCAGAGACACCTGCTGCCCACCCCCATCGCTGCTCTTTGGCTCAGGTCCCCCGAGAGGGTCAAGGTCATGCCAAGGGCACAACTCCATTCCTGGACTGGACTTGGAGGGATGCGAGGCTGAGCAGACCCAGGGCTGGACTGTCAGCTCTTCAGTCAAGTCTGCTCCCTCCCACGCCGGGCTCAGGGCCTGGCGAGAGGGAGACGCCCCACATGACCCATCACCTGGCCCCTGACCTCCCAGCCCCTGGCCTCCCAGCTCCTGGCAGCCTCCACACAGGCAAGGAGGGCGTGGCCAGGGGACCACGGGTCTCCACGCAGGTGCATGGGCACAGGGGCCCTGCCCCGGCGATGCTGCAGCGTTGGGCCCAGGACCGAGGAATGGCCACGCTGAGGCAGGGTGACCTGCTTCTGCAGGAGGCAGACAACTCAAGACCCAGGCCCCACCTCCTCTGCCTCCGCATGGCTGGCCCTCGCTCTGCCCGAGCGCAGCCCACACGAAGGCCCGACTGGCCTGGGCTCCTGGGCTGCAAAGCCAGTCTGGCCACACCCAGTGCAGCCCAGGCTGGCACTGCCAGTGCCCGGGAAATGCCAGGAATGCAGGCAGCCTGCAGGCAGAGGGCGCGGCTCCACCAGGACCGGCCAGTGCAGGAGGGCAGCCAGCAGGCGAGGGGCGGCACCAGCGCCACGGGCACCTGTCTCTCCCGGGGCACCTTCTCCTCCCCAGGGGCAGGAGGCTTCGGGCAGACCACTCACCCACTGGCATCAGGTAAGGAAAACAGCCGTGTCCTCGGCGTCTCACAGAACAAGCACATACATGACACATCCATACATCTAACATGAGACACATCCTCAGGCACAGGGTCGAGCACAGCACCGAGGCGGCGCCCGCTGGGCCTGGGCAGGTCACCCAGCCAGGGACACCCCAGGCCCAGAGGCTATGACCGGCCCTCCAGGTTCCTGCAAGAGCCAGGGGATCCAACCAACGTGCTCACCCCTTCCCCTCACCCCAACCTCCCAGGGCATCGTTCAGATAACCACACGGAGAAAAGGTGTGCTGAAGAAACCCAAGTGTACAAGTGTAATATGCAAATGGCCCAAAGGGCAGACTGATCGGTCAGCAGGGGGCGGGGCTGGCAAGCCTCCAGTCTATATATATAAAAGGCTAATGTTCTGAGTGTTCATCCAAGCAATGATGTCACGTAGCAACGCCCGGCTTCCTCTCCCTAGCGACTAGCCTCCTTGGTGTTTCTTCAGCCCAGGAACTGGACCTGCTTTATAGCCAGGTGCAAACATTTTACACTTTAACCAAATGTCTGTTTAGTGTTTTCACCTCCCTCATCTCATTTGATCCTCACAGAAGCCCTGGAGTAGGCAGATAGGAGACTCAATGGAATCGTATTTTCTTTTCATTAATCGGAAAATCGAGATTTAGAAAGCATAGAAACTTGACCCAACTGAAAAGAAATGGTGAGCCTTGACAATGATTTCATGTTTTCTCATTGCGCAGAATAGAGTCCAACACTGCTGCAGTTAAATATCCTACTCTGTGTTCTTCCTGAGTGATCTACAATAATTGCTTCGTGTTGATATTTCCTGCTGTGCTGCCGACAATTGCCTGAAAGAGAAGTTGGGGTGCTTCACTGGGCTGGAAAGTTTAGTTGCATCAGAAAGCAGGTCTAATTAAGCAAGTTTGTCCTATATCTATAAAAGGCTAAGTTGACCCGTGCATGAGCAATACATATAAAGCTCTCGCTGGTGCCAATCACATGTGAGTTTCGATCTGTCATTGTCGATCGTGAATTTGGTTGACACTTCTGTTAAGAGAAAGGGTGAATAACGAAGTGAACGCATTTCTTCTAATTCCCTTTGGATGTGCACGAATCCATGCACCGGGCCACTAATTTCTTTATAAAAACCCTGCCACACACAGACACTGAAGACAACCCTACAGGCAGCTGGGGTGTGGCCTCAGGATGGGGAGCAAGGTCCCACCTCTGAACGTCACTTTCCTCACCCACGTGGCTGCTCTGAAGGGTGGACTCTCCATCTCCATCACAGGCACAGGCGAGGGGGCTCCTCTGGCCCATGCCCACCAGGTTCCGGTCCTGAGAGCAGGCTGCACTGCAGGTTCTGGCTGGGGGAGCCAGCCAGGGACACCCGGGCCCCGAGGCTGTGACCTCCCTTCCCTCACCCCCCCAGGAGCCCGGTGGCCACCATGGGCTGGGACCAGAGAGGAAACCAGGGCTCGGTTGCCCACCTAGAAAAACATGATCACAAACTGCGTGTCATGTGCATGGGTTTTGCTGGTGTTTTTCTTTCCCTTTTGGTTAAAAAAACAAAAAGCAAAAACAACAAAGAACGTAACAGGCTCTCAGGTATATAAAACTGGTAATATTAGATAAAAATACAAACATCACCTTTACAAAACAAAAACGGAAAACAACACACACACGTTTCTCTGGAGTACATGGAAAGCGTAACATCTTACCAAAAATAAAGGATTTGGGTTGTGTCGACGCGGGCAGCGGGGGAGGGGGGCCGCCTCCCCGGCCACACCCAGGGCAGGGTGCGGGGACGGGAGGCGGGCAGTGTCTGATTGGTTCACGCAGTTCTCTCGGCATGGCTTAAATTAAAGAGCAGATGCACGGACAGCCAGAAACAGCGAGGAGTGATGCGTAGGCGGGTATACCATGTTTATTTTAATACATCTCATTCGTTCGCATCCTGCCCGGAGGGAGACTGTCTCACTGTCCCGACCGGTTACAGCAGCCTGGTGTGACCGGTGTCAATGCCATCCAGGAGATAATTTAAAAAAAAAAAAAAAAAAAAAGCTAGGCAGAGAGTAAAAAGAAAGCTTAATAATCACTTTATGGTGTAAAAAAAAAAGAAACCCACTTAAGGCTCTCAGGAAGTTCGTATAGACTTAAACACTACAGCAAGGAGACGCGCTCCGACCGCCACAGCGGCTCCGGGGCCCGCGCCCGTGCCGCCCGGCGCCGCCGTCCTCCGCGTCCTCGGACAGACGTCCCTCGGCCGGCGCCGCCGCCGTCCGCAGGCCCCTCGGCCCAGGGCGGAGCGTTGGGAGCTCCCGGTCTGTTCTGTGTGCTCGCTGTTTCGGACAAGGACGCTCTGACCGGCTCGCCCAGTGCTACAATACTTGCTTTGATGTCACATTAAACAAACGTATACTGTCTCTTTGTTCTCCAGGGTGCAGCGCGTGGAGGCAGTTTTTCACGGAGGAGAACAAAGACCGCACGCTGGCAGTGAGCACCGTACATAGTAGGTTCAGGAATGTAACACGCCATGTACATCCGTGTCCCGGGAAAGGGCCGCTAGCTTATCCTCACCTCACATCTGCAGGGAGAGGGAGAGAAAGACACTGAGAGGCGGGCCCAGGAGCACACGCAGCGAGGGCACGCACCCCTGAACACACCCGTGTGTATACACGTGTATACACACAGCGGCAAATCTCAGCATTTGATGTTTTTATGAAGCATTTCAAATGCCCTCGGGCTCGTTACCCTTTCTGGACATCCTGACCAGAGCAGGGATGAGGCTCTCAGAACCTCACAAGAGGCTGGAGAGCAAGCCCCACCTCCCGCGGCACACAGCAGGGAAGCCGAGGCCCAAACAGGTGCTTCCGTCTCTCTCCTCGCCTTCCTCTTCCAGCGAGGCCATGATGTGGTCCCGGGGCTCTGGCAGCCACTTCAGGCCGTAAGGCAGCGCTGAGGGGCGACGCCACCAGCCAGACAGGAGGGGTCCCTGCCCAGGCCCATCTGCACTGCGCCGAGCTCAGAGCAGCTCACTCAGCTGCCTCACTTGCCGACTGCTCACCCCAGCACCTGTACCTCCCCCAGGCCCGAAGTCCGAATGCAGGGCACCTGCCTCGCACAGTAGCGTCTGTCGGCAGCTGGCCCGGGGCTCAGACGGCCCCCAAACCACACCTGGGCCTTTCCTCCCCAAGACCCCACATGGGGGCACCTGGCCCACGGCCTCCTGAGCCCTGCCCGCAGACAGTGTCTCCGGGGATTCCTCTCCCCACTACTGGTCTTGGGTGCCACGGGCCCGAGGAAGGACCAGGCTCCCCTGCGCCGAACAGGCCAACACCAGGCAGGCTTGAATCGCTTCCTCCATGCTGATCCTGGCTGCCCAGACCCCATTCTCTTCTGGCAAAGACTCCATTTCCCAGGTTCCCTTGCTGCGGAGGGACGGCCCATGCAATTAGAGCGAGCCCCTGAGTGAGACTCCTCCCCGCCTCACTATTTCTTCCAGCCAGGAGTGTGGGTGTGATCTCTGGAGCTTTAGCAGCCGTTTGGGGCCGCGAGGCACCTCTGAGGACGGACAGCACCGGTCCTGGACAGAGAGGGTCCCTGCCGATACCCCGAGGACCTCGCATGCTCTGTCCCCGTCTTTCCGCGAGGCACCCACGTCTACCTCAGAGACCTCAGCCTCGGCAACCCTCACTGCAGCCTCAGCCTCAGTGTGCTCACCTTTCCAATGGGCACATGACCGGCCTGAGCGGACCCTGCGGCCAGGAAGCTCCCATCACTCCCCTCGGGAACCGCCCTGGCCCCCAACCAGGGAACAGACTAAAGCCAGGCCAGGCCTCCGGGCAGGAGGGCCGTGGATGCAGCTTCCTTCCATGTGGCCAGAGGGGAGGCGTCAGGGACGGGAGCAGGAGACCACAGCCCAGCTGGACACCAATCACGGCCAATCACGGCCAATCAATCATGGCCAATCACGGCCAATCAATCGCGGCCAATCGCGGCGCGGCCTCTCCTTGCGTGATTAGCCCTGTGATCAGCCACCGCGCCTCCCCCGTGGGACGTGGCCTGTCCAGCCACGGCTCCTACCTGGTTGGCTGCTTAGGTGGGTTTTAACCTTTTCCTTTTCCGCTTTTTACCTGCCTCCCTACGCCTTCCTGTTGACAGAAGGGCGGGAGGGTGAGTGGCCTGGGAGGGCCGCCCGGGGGTGGCGGGCACTGAACAATGAGCACCGGGCAGCTCATCGCCTGGAGGAAACCTGATCCATCGCCACACGACCTCCTGGCCCCCTGGGTGCCACGCTGCCACGCTGTGCAGCCCGGGCAGTCTGTCCGAGGGGAGGCCGGGACCCCCTCCCCCTCTCCTCCCCCCCCCACACACCACACTGCAGCCAGAGGCCCAGCACCAGCCTTCCCACCAGGATGGGGCCTTCCTCAAACAGGTCTCCCCTAATCACCCAACCGGCCGACCCGCCAGGGCCAGAGACTTAGGACGCTCACCCCACTCCCTCACTGCAGCCGGACCTCTCCTGCCAGAGCCACGCAGCTCGCCATCCCCGCCGACAAGACGGCTGGTCGGCGAGCATCTGACTGAGCTCACAGCAGCCGATCCCACGGCCCCGGAGCCCTGCTCCCCTCAGCCCAGAAGCCAGGCTGAGAGCCCTGGGGACGGTGAAGGGACCCGAGGAGGGACCCAGGGAGGGACACAGGAGGGACATGGGGAGGGACATGGGGAGGGACCCGGGGAGGGACCCGGGGAGGGACACGGGGAGGGACACGGGACGGACACGGGAGGGACATGGGGAGGGACATGGGGAGGGACACGGGACGGACACGGGGAGGGACACGGGAGGGACACGGGGAGGGACACGGGGAGGGACCCGGGAGGGACACGGGAGGGACACGGGAGGGACACGGGGAGGGACACGGGACGGACACGGGAGGGACATGGGAGGGACACCGGGAGGGACACGGGGAGGGACACGGGAGGGACACGGGGAGGGACACGGGAGGGACATGGGGAGGGACACGGGGAGGGACACGGGGAGGGACCCGGGGAGGGACATGGGAAGGGACACGGGGAGGGACCCGGGGAGGGACACGGGGAGGGGCCCGGGGAGGGACATGGTGAGGGACCCGGGAGGGACACGGGAGGGACACGGGGAGGGACACGGGAGGGACACGGGGAGGGACCTGGGGAGGGACACGGGAGGGACACGGGTGGGACACGGGGAGGGACACAGGGAGAAGGGAGGGACGTAGGGAGGGACCCGGGGAGGGACACGGGGAGGGACATGGGGAGGCGGGGAGAGCGCAGCTCACCTGTCTCCTCCTCGCGGAAGTCCGGGCTTGGGCCGGTGGGCGTGCACGTGCACTCCAGGTGCTCCTCCAGCCGCACCTGAACTTCTTTTAACTTTGGCTTCTTCCGGATGTACTCCACCTTGGCCACCTGCCAAGACAGACCCCGCGTGAGCCGGGAGGGGGTCGTCCTCCACCTCCGACCTCCGACCTCCGACCTCCAAACTCCTCCCAGCGGAAAGGCAGGAGCTAAAACAGGCTTCAGACAGCGTCTGTGGTCTGGTCCCATTTCACCTTAAAATAAACCTCACAGCCTGGCTGGTGTGGGTCAGTGGATAGAGGTTGGCCTGCAGCCTGAAGGGTCCCAGGTTCGATTCCAGTCAAGGGCACATGCCCGGGTTGTGGGCTCCATCCCCAGTAGGGGGTGTGCAGGAGGCAGCCGGTCCATGATTCTCTCTCACCATGGCTGTTTCTATCCCTCTCTCCCTCTCTCTGCCTCTCTGAAATCAATAAAAAATAAAAAGTAAGCCCCACACGGGTGCCAGGGGGTCTGAAGGCTGTGCTTCAAGGTGGGAGCTGGGCGGGGGCGAGGACTGGAGAGCTGCGGTGAGGGAAGGTGTCTGAGTCCGTGTTTTAGGTGCATCTGGGCAAAGGGCACCTGGTGGTTATGGGGAGCCACGGCCGAGCAGGGCTCCTGCTCCAGTCTCCCCCAGCGCGCACCTCTGTCCCGCAGGCTTCCCAAGAACGTGCCGAGTGTTACCTCCTCAGAAGCATCCTCCACACCAGCCGGGCCCACAGGACGAGACATCTACGCCCTAGAGACCCCGTTCCCGGAACCTCAGCCCAGACCACCCTGGGGCCCACCTGGGGTCCCCATGGCCCTCCCCCCTCCCCCCTCTGTCTGCATCTGGGCTGCACCTCATAAAACAAACATCCCACTGCCCACGCTGAGGGGGCCAGGTAATGAACCACAGGCAAATGCACCCCAGAATCCAGCGGGGAAGCCGCCCCCTCCACACGGGAGAGCCACACCCTGCAGGGGGCGCCACCGGGTTATGTCCTGACTGACGGGGCAGAGTCAGGGCAGAGCAACCTGCGTGACGCCCAGCACTGGCCGAGCCCCGTGGGCGAGTCACTGAAAGGCTCACAGCCACCGAGGGCTCAGGCGCACCCACTTTACAGATGAGGAAACTGAGGCAGCAGACGAGGCTTGTTCTTTTGCTGGGAGGAGGCCTGGACGGAAACAGCGGGGCCCTGAGCTGGTCCTTAACCTGGGGACGTCCTAACTGGAGGAAGCCCGTACCCTCAGGTGTGACGGCTCCGGGCCCCGCAGCTCCAGGCACCACGTTCCCAGGTCCCAGCCCGGCTCCACGGCCTCCCAGGACCAAAGCCAGCCCCAGAGGCTCCTGGGCCTGATGGGCAGTGCCCGGGGCCACGGCCAGCTCCCTGAGCCCAAGCCGCCGGACTCTGACCACTAGGCTGTCCCCACACCAGCTCAGGCTGCCCCGCCCACCAGGGCGCTGGAGGCTCTCACTGAGACCTTCACCCCAGGCTCTAAGCTAGACCACAGCCACGAGGTCCCCAGGTGCCCCAGCTCCGGGCACCCAGGGGGGCCCACCGCCCTGCCTGCAGACAGTCCAGCAGGCAGAGCAGGTCCCCACGCCTGGCGCCCTGGGCAGCCCGCTCACTCCTGAAGGACTTCGGTCCAGGCCCACAGGCGGCCTCAGAAGACACGGGAGCCTGGTCTGCAGCTCGCCCCGAGAGAGGGGCTCCCAGCAGCTCCTCGCCCTGACCCACCATGGCCTCTGCGCAGGCCACGGCCTGAGCCACCGGGCATGCCGCCGTCCGGACCCAAGGGTGGACTGGGGGATAGGCCCGGGGCCGGCCACACGGGGGCCAAGGAAGTACCTGCTCCTCAGGGATGCCGGCCTCCGACCCCAGCCCACGGCTGCCCACTTGGGGGGCCTGGGGCCAGCGGACAGGCTCGGCCACGCTCCCTCTCCGTGGCCCCTGTGGGTGACCACGCCCGGCCCGGCTGCCATCTCCGTCTGTAAGGGGCCTTTGTGGCCCCGAAGGCCAGGAAGGCAGAAACCAGGGAGGAGCTGCCCCGCCCAGACGCCCACCTACCTCCAGCCCCTCCGGGACACGGCCCCGGGGCCGAGGGCCGGCTCTCCCCCCACACGGACCGGAACGGCCCTCACAATGGGCCCCTGTTCCCGCTGACCTTCTGTCCCCGCAGCCAGAACCCAGCGTCTGGGCCGGATGTTTTCCTGCCAGCCTCGCGGGTGGGCAGGGCAGGGCGCGGGCAGACCAGCTGCCGGATGGAGGCCCCAACCCCGGGCTGACCATGACCCCGCTGGGGCAAGGAAGGCCGAGGGGAGGCCCGGGCCCCCTCCACCCCCCCGCCCCAGGCAGAGACGTGCCTCCCGGGAAGGCTGGCCCCACACGCCCGCCCTGCCGCCCCTCCCTCTGCCAGGCATCTCAGCCGGGACACCTCTGAGCCAGGACCCCGCCCGCCGGCCAGCGTCCCGGCCTGGGAGCACCTTGCCCGTGGCCCACGGCACGGAATGTGCCTCCTCAGCCTCCTCGCGGCAGAGCCCGGTCCCCAAGGACAGGAGGCCCAGGTGTGGGTCTAAAGGGCCTTCTTGTGCGACAGCCGACCGGCGAGGCCTGGTCCTCCTGAGGAGGCCCCCCTGGCCTCACGCGGAGGCAGGGCCGGCCTCAGGGCTGGACAGCAGGGCACCAGGAATGAGCTCCACCACCCTGATGGCCCCTTCCACCCGGAGGGCGGGCGCACCTGCCCAGGAGGCTCAGCGGGAGGGGGAGGGCCCGCAGGCCCACTGCCCAGGAAGGACCCACACCCAGGGGCCCAGACGGGGGCCCTGGTGTCACAGCCTCAGCCTCACCCCGAGAAGCCAGGAGGCGCCCCGGGGCTCCTCCAACCATTTCCTTCCTAAAGGGCTGGCTCTCCAGGGCTCCCGGCTTCAGACCCATTTTACAGATGAGGTTAGTGAGGCCGGAGGGGGGACCCGTGTCCCCAGAGGAGCTGCCAGCCATTGGCCACCAGAGTGACCTGAAGAAGCAGAATGTCCCCCCATGACTCAGGTGGGGGCTCAAGGAACTCCTACGTGGCCTTCCTGGCCCCCCGCCCCCTCCCCCATCCTCCCCCAGTGCTGCCCTGAAGGCACCTCGGCTGGCCCAGCCTGAGGGAGAGGGTGAGCCAGCCCAGCACCTGTTCCTCCTGAACAGCACCCCCAGAAGGAGCCCCCTGAGACACACTCCATCGACACCACGAGAGGAGGTGCCCTCCCCGATTTACAGGCATCATGCCCAGGGCCACCCCAGCAGCCCCTTCCTGCCCGTGTCCTGGGGAGAGGCTTTAGGGCCCCTGAGGACGCACTGTTTCCTGTCGTGCAGGGCCCCACACCTGCCCGGAGCAGGAGACGGACCGTGGCTGTACAGGCTCGGGGCCCCAGCCCCCAAGGGGCCGTGTGGAGGTTGTGGGTGCTGTGGGTGCCACAGGGAAGCCGTGGATGCCGAGGGGTGGGTGCCGGGGGGAGGGGGCGGGGCGGCCGTGGCGTGGCTCACCTTGACGCTGCGGTGGTGCACGCGGGACGGCTGGCACTTGACGCTGCTGGTGTTGCAGCAGCCGGTGCAGCGCTTCACCTCCACGCACGGCGGCCAGATCAGGAAGTTGGCGGATGTGGGGTCCACCTGGCTCCGAGGTATCTCGTAGATGACCGTCCTGGTCTTACAGACGGCGGGCACAGCCTCCTCTGCAGAGGGAGAGGCTGGTGAGCCCACGTGGAGAGCATGCCTGTCCCTGACCCCGCCCCTGCCCCACCCCCATCCACTGACCCCGCCCCCTTCCACTGAACCGGCTACCTGTCCACTGACCCCGCCCCCATCCATTGACCCCGCCCCCTTCCACTGAACAGGCTACCTGTCCACTGACCCCGCCCCCTTCCACTGAACAGGCTACCTGTCCACTGACCCCGCCCCCTTCCACTGAACAGGCTACCTGTCCACTGACCCCGCCCCCATCCACTGACCCCGCCCCTCTTCCACTGAACAGGCCACCTGTCCACTGACCCCGCCCCCATCCACTGACCCCGCCCCCTTCCACTGAACAGGCCACCTGTCCACTGACCCCACCCCCATCCACTGACCCCGCCCCCCTTCCACTGAACCGGCCACCTGTCCACTGACCCCGCCCCCCATCCACTGACCCCGCCCACCCGGCCTGGGCTGCAGCCCCTCATGGGGCCGGGGCTGCTGCTTCCTCCAATGGACACGTGTCACAGCCCCAGAGTCCCCTCACCCCAGGGGGCCGCTGAGCTGTCCCAGGGTGAGCAGGGGCTCGAGCCCCGTGGGGAGAACCCGGGGAAGGACAGAGGGGTCACAGGGAGGGAGGGGTCCCACGCCGGCACAGCAGGAAGGGACGTGGGATGAGCCAGGCCTGGACACCCAGGCCCTGAGCCCCCAGGAGGACCCGGGTCTTTCTGCTCCGTGCGCCTCGCACGGCCCACAGTCCAGCCCGAAGCCTCACGGGCAGGACACCAGGTGGGACCAACAGACGAGAAACCCACCCCGGGCCCCAGACAAGTGCCCGGGGAGCCCAGCCAGCAGGGTCTGCAACCTCCCCCGCCACCACCCCCCCGCAGCCGCCTCCCCACACCCCCTCGCACACCCCGGCATGCACAGCCCAGCGGCCAGCATGGAGGGGGCACTCGCTGCCCTGCAGATGGAGGACCATCCGCTGCCTCCGCCCGTGCCAGCTGCCACACCCGCCTCACACGGGCGGGAGGACCTCGGGGAGCCTGGGGGACCCAGCGGGGACCTGCGCCCCGAGAATAAGCCACCCAATGGCTGTCCCAAGGGAAGTCTGCACTCCCAGCACCACCGGGGAGAGGGTCCAGGGAGCCTGGCCGTGGGCTGGGGTGGAGCCAGGAGGCCTCAGGCCCAGCCCCTCATGGCCTCCCGGGCTGGACAGGACCGACCCCTCCAGGGAGCCCAGCTGCTGGGAGGAGGTGGCCTACGTGGTCACCGCACAGTGACTGTCACTGGGGAGGGCCCAGCTACCTGAGCCAGAGCCACACCCTCCACAAGGCCCCCGAGGGAACTAACGCTGGGGCGGGGGTCGCCTGCCCAAGGCCAGGCAGGGCCCACTGGCCGGGCGGGAAGCAGGCAGCCCGATGGCTGGGCGGGACAGCCCAGCCCCGACCGACCGAGCCCCCAGGCAGGACGGTGCAGAGCCCCTCGAGCTCAAAGCGCACAGCCCGGGCTGCTCTGTGAGGCAGACAGGAACCAACATCCCTGAGCCGGGGCTGCGGTGAGGCCCTGGAGCTGGGGGAGGCGGGGGGCAGCCAGGATCCGCATGACGAGCTGGAAGTGGAGCCCGCGTCTCCCAGCGCGGCCTCCGGGAGCAGGCCCCGACAAGACCGGCACTTCAGGAATTTATGACGGCTCCCTCTCCAGGGGCTCCGGCGGGCGGGCGGGCGGGGAGACACCCTCCGCAGGGAGGGGCCCTGGCAGGCTGGGCCTTTGTTTGGAGAGGAAGGAGGGAAGCGGTGTGGGGCCCTCCCACCCCCCAACCCGGCCCCTCGCTCACCGATGCTCCTCTTCCTCCGCCGGAGGGGCGCGGGCCACTGCTCGGGGGCGTGCTTGGCGGTGCGGCCCCCATGGGCCCTCAGGCTGCTCTCCAGAGCATCCTCGACCCCTGAAGGTGCAAAGAAGACAGGTGACCAGCCACCCCCGGCCGGCCACAGCGCCTCCTGCAGCTCAGCCCCACCTCAAGCTGCAGGACAAGGGGTCCCTGGAGACGGCCGACCCCCGTGGGGAGTGCCCGGAGGTGCAGGGTGTGAGGCTCAGCTGCCCGGCACCCCACCGACCCCACACAGCCCACACGGAGCCCCCACGCCCAGTTCCCTCAGCGCAGAGCGCGGCCAAGCTGTGGACTCGTGGGAGGCAGGGTGTCCCCTGGGCGCCTCCTCCGAGGAGTCCCAGGTGAGGGTCCAAAGACCTAAACCCACAGGCCAGCTGTTCCCAGTGGGGCCCCCTCCCAGATGGCCCCTGGGAAGCACAGCCAGGCGGGTGCTGCTGGACGTGCCTGCGTCTCCCCCTACCTCCCCCACACCCTCCCTGGACCCTCACGGAGGGGCCTAGCCTTGGAGGCATTGGAATCAGGGCCAGGCGGTGGCTGACAGCAAACCCCACTGTTCCCGAAGCAAGTCCGCTGAGGGGGACCCCAAGAAACCCTAGGGGGAGCGAGCCCCACCGAGCTCAGCAGGGAGCAGCTGCAGGACTGAGGGGGGTGACTGACAGATGCAGGCACTTCGGCCCCCAAGTCCCTGTGGCTCCCAAAGCACGCTGTGTGGGTGAAGGCCCCAGGGCTCCAATGAGAACTGGACCCTGGTCCCCAGGGCTGCTGAGAGCCCCCCAAACACATGAACTCTCCCCCGCCTCTCCTCCCAGGGCCCCCAAGTCTCAGAGGAACGAGGGGTAAGGGGGGTCAACTGCTTTTGCCTTTGCCCCGACCCAGCAGGGGGCTGTGCCACTTCCCCTCCACCCCGCCACCGCCCCGGGGATGCCCACGGGCCGGGGCCCTGAGAAGCCGGGGCCCTGGGAAGCCGGGGCCCTGGGAAGCCGGGGCCCTGAGAAGCCATGCCGCAGCCAGAGGCTCCTGCAGCGGCACAGAGGTCCCGTCCGCCCCTCATCGCCCGCCAGGCGCACCCTGGCCCCAGGAGGCCCGGACGCTGCCCACTCGTTCTAAACCAAGAACGAGCAGCATGCCCACGGGGCCAAGGGCAAGGGCCGTGCTCTTTTGAAGTCTGAGCGGAACCCAACTTTTCCCTCAGAATGACTCAGAGTTCCACGACCACTGTTTTTTCTCGACCCAAAATAAGATCGGAACAGAACTACTCATGCTGGAAGAATTTCCCATCAGCCACTGGTTCCAAGAAGCCCTCTTTCACGAAAAGAGGGACGTCTGTGAGTCACGTCCGTGGTGCCCTCTCGCCATCGCCGGACGGAGAGCTGAGTGGCCGGTCCACCCTCGCAGAGAGAGAATTCAGCACTCAGCACCGTTCCCACAGCCCGGGCTGACTGCTGACCTCTGACCTCAACACGAGTCTCCCCCGTGTGCGCACCTCTCTGGGCCTACAGAGGTCCATGACGAGGCATGACAGAGACACACGTGACAGGACCGTGTCCCTCTCAGCCCTCCCCCCCAGGCCTCCTCCAGCCCCATAAACAGATGACGGGCTCCCAGCTCACCCACCGGCCAAAATCCCACCGGCTTTGGGACGAAACGGCAGGAACCGCTCTGGTCCTGCAAGCCCACCCTCCGCCCATCCCGATGGGTGGTCAGCACCTGCGGACTGCGGTCACTCCCGCTGGCGACTCAGAAGGCAGAGAGGGCTGCCGTCAGGCTCCGAGGACAGGTGACCTGTTTCCCTTGTCTTTTAGGCCTCAGGCCTCGGTCCTGGCACAGTTAATGGCCGAGATGGGATCTTTACGTATCACTCACTCAATGACCCACGGGCACCAGGCCAGACAGCGCAGAACAAAGCCCCGGGCCATTAGACAAACAGGCCCAAACTCCACACACACACACACACACACACACACAGGCCCAAACTCCACACACACACACACACACACACAGGCCCAAACTCCACACACACACACACACACACACACACACACACCCAAACTCCACACACACACACACACACGCCCAAACCCCACACACACACACACACACACACACACAGGCCCAAACTCCACATACACACACACACACACATACACGCCCAAACTCCACACACACACACACACACACACACACACGCCCAAACTCCACACACACACACACACACACACAGAGGCCCAAACTCCACACACACACACACACACACACGCCCAAACTCCACACACACACACACACACACACACACACACACAGGCCCAAACTCCACACACACACACACACACACACACACACACTCACACACACACACACACACTCATATACACACAGGCCCAAACTCCACACACACACACAGGCCCAAACTCCACACACACACACACACACACACACACACACACACACTGGCCCAAACTCCACACACGTGTGCGCACACACATGCATGCTCACACTCACACACATACACACAGGCCCAAACTCCACACACACACATGCACACACATACACTGGCCCAAACTCCACATACATGTGCACACACGTGCACGCACACTCCACGCACATGCACATGTGCACGCATGCATACACACATGCACGCACACAGGCATGCGGGAAATCGAGCCCCTTCTCCCCGCTCAGAAGCATTCACAGGCTCAGTGAGGGAGCCCTGTGCCTAGGCCTCCGACCACACCTCCCGGAGCAGCAGGCTCAGTGTCTCCCTGTGAAATGGGACTGCAGCCCGGTCCCTGGGAGGAGCCCAAATCCCACACACCAATCACAAAGCTGCGTCCACAGGAGGTTTAAAAACACTCAGTTCTGATTCCTGGGGTTTGGCCTCCCACTGGGGCAGACGTGGAAACACCCCCTGTCCCCTCCTCCGCACCAGCCGCTCCCCACTGAAGGGGGGGGCTGTTAATGGCCGGCAGGGCAGCCTGATCCTCCACAGCTGCTTACAGCCTTCCCAGCGCCCCTGCGGCCCCTCTCCCTCCGGCAGGAGCAGGAGCTGGGGACCCCCTCCCCTGCGAGCTCCAGAAGCAACAGGTGCAGCCCCTGAGCTCAGCCAGAGGCCTGGTCTTCTCTGGTCCTCAGCTTCCAGGTCTGAGAGAGGGAGGTGGCCAGGATCAATACTCTGGGGTGTGGGTCACCAAGGACCCCTGGAGGCCCTGCGCTCCTCTCACCCCAGGCCTCCCGGCACTGCACTGAAGTCTGACAGGTAGGCCCGGGCAGGTGAGCCACCCACCCCCCTCCTTGGGGGCGGGGGGAGGGGAGCCCCTGGGCTGTTTATGAGGGGCAATTCGAAACCAGCCAAGAGCTGACTGGTGAATCCCGGCTTTCACGGTGGAGACCCTGGGCCCGGAGCTACCCCCACCCCCACCCCCCTGGAGGGCAATCAGGGTGGGGGTGGGGAGGCGGTGGGGGCGGGGCTGCAGACTGAATAAGAATGGGGCCTGCGGAGAGTCGATGGCTCGTTTCCCGGGCCTCCACAGCCCCCCCAGGGGACACCCCCTCCTCCAGCCAGAACAAGAGAAAGCTGGGGAGCTCTCTGGGAGGCAGTCTTCCCCACACTACCCCCAACCCACCGGGACCACCTTCCTGGCTCCCCCAAAACAAGCCCTTCTCCCCGGGGCTACTCACCCGGGAGCAGATAACACCCCCACCCCCGCCCCCTCTGATCTCCCGGTGAAACCCTACCCCTGCGATAAGGATCCGCCGAAGGATTTCCTGGGTCAGGAGAACAGACACCGCGGCCGCTGGAGGCCGTCCTGGCACGAAATGAAAACAGAGCAGGCCTCTCCAGCACAATTAGGTACAAATTTCCAAATGGCGGGACAGGGCTGCCCTCCACGCCCCACACCCACCGCTTTCCAGGGAGAGATCTTCCCCCACCCCTGCTGCCTCCAGCCCTCCCGGTTCAGTCCAGAGGCCCTGATAGCAGCGTGGTTCCCACGCGGGACACGCGTCCTCCTGGACCGGCCCAGCCCTCTCGGGCCCACACCCCGGCAAGGCCACCCAGCACCCGTTCCCCTTCACCAGCCACGCCGTCTCCGACCGGTGCCCAGTCCAGATACCAGAGCGAGTCCTGCCCGCCGCACACACAAACGTGTCTGCGGGGGCTGGGCTCCAGGGCCTAAGGGCTGGCCCCGAAACAGTCCCCAAACACCACACGTGTCTGTCCTGGGCGCACCTTTTTACAGCCTCGTGAAAACAGGAGACAGGCCTCCCGCCACCAGGAAACCACAGCCTCCGGCAGGAGTGGGGCGAGTTCCCCAGGATGCAGAGGGACCCCTGCCTGAGCCACCGCCCGGCCTGCACCCAGGCCCTGTCCTCCTCCAGGGCTGAGCCCGGGGCCGGGGCCGGGGGCAGGCCCGGAGGCGCACCTGGCCGGCCGGCGCCCTCGGTGGCTGAACTCTGGGTGGCACACGCGGCAAGTCCCTTAAGGCAACACCACCGCGGGGAGTGCAGCCCGCGGCGGCGGAGAAAGTGGTGATTGGAAGAGAAACTCCTGACTCATGCGCCTCGGCGTTTATGGCCCGGGATTGGATTCTGACCTTTCGGTGCGCTCCTCCGGGCGGCTGGAGCGCGGGAGGCGGCGGCCCGAGCGCAGGGCCCCGCGGCGCGCGCCCTCCCCGCGCCCTCCCCGCGCCAGGGCAGGGGCGCGATTTACCTACGGAGTCTATCTCCAGGAGCCGCTGCAGGTCCCGGATGCTGTGGATCTGACTGTGCGCCAGCCGCTCGATCACCTCGCGGGGGATCTCGGCCTCCTGCAAGCAGAGCCCCACGGTCAGCCCGGCAGCCCCCGCCCCACCCGGCCCCCGCCCCATGGACCACCTCGCCGCACGAGAGGCCGCCCGCCGCCCGACCCCCGCCCTGGCCGTGGAGCCTAGGGAGACCCCCACATTACCCGTCCCCACCCGTGCCTGCCCTCTGCCAAAAAAAAAAAAAAAAAAATCCCGCCCCGCCTTTACATTTTCAAAACGAAGCCCCCCACCCCACCCCACCCCGGCCCCTCCGCGGGGTGTCCGTTCGGGCGGCCTGGGTGCCGGGCCCGGAGTTTCTGGTTCGGAGGGAAACCAACATGCAGAAGCTCAAGTTGAAATGCGTCACGGATGGGCGACGGGAGCCGGGCAGCCCTGACACTCATCCCGCCGCCGGGGCTGGGGCTTCCCCGGACCGGCCGCCCGCCCGCGGGGGAGGGTCTGCGGCCCCGCGCGCACACACCCACCCGACACCCACCCGCCCCGGCCCCCCGGCGCCCAAAGGACGCCCCGAACCGCCGGGGCCGCGGGAGCTGCAGGGCCGGGAGGGTTAAACCTCCACCCCGGCGGCTCCGGGTCCCTCCCAGACAGCCCCGCCGCCGGCCTCCCCTCCGTCCCGGCTTTTCCAGGGCCTGGGGCTCCGGGGCTCCGGGGGCTCCAGCACCAAGTTCCCACGGGGGCCGGAGAGGGTGGTTTGTCACAGGGGGCTCCGGGGACTCGGGGTGGAGACCGGGAGCGGGCGGGGGGACGCGGGCCCGGCTCGGCCACCTGTAAGCAGGCCCGGCGGGCGGGACTGCGCCGGCCCCGCCGCTCCGCCGGCTCGGCCCCGGGGACCCGGCGCTGCGGCTCCGGGCCGCCCGCCGGACCGCGAGACCCCCACCTGCTTCCCGGCCGCTCTCCCCGTCTCCGTCCCCGGCTCCACCGGCTCCCACACCCCCCTCCCCGGTCCCCACACCCCGGCCCGCACTGCCCGCCGCGCCCGGTCCTCCCGGAGAGACGCCCGCGCCCCCGAAGTTTCTCCCGCTCGTCCCCGGGCCCGCGCGTCCCTCCGCGGCGGGGCGACGCCACACGCTGGAACTCACCGCGCGCTCGGGCGGAACGCAGACCCACCAGTTGGGAGAATTTAAAACCCGAGCCCCCGCAGAACCCAACGCGCCGCAGACCGAGCCGGGCGCCGGGGAGCCGGGCCGCGGGCGGCGGCGGCGGGGGGCGTGCGCCGGCGGCGGGGTCCGGGCGGGCGGGGGCACCCACCTCGGCCAGGGCATGGGCGAGGCATCCGCAGCCGAGCAGCAGCAGGCAAGCCCAGGTCCTCATCGCGGCCCGAGGCGCAGGCGGCGCGGCGGGGAGGCGAGGCCGCGGGGCGGGCGCTGCAGCCGGGCTCCTGTGGCGGCGAGACCCGGGACCATCCCTCAGGAGCGGCCGGGGAGGCGGCGCGGGCTGCGGGCGGAGCGCCCGGCGGCGGCGGCGCGGAGGCAGCGGCGGGAGGAGGAGCGGAGTGCGCCCGGCGCCGGGTCCTCGGGCCGCCGGCAGGGGGTGGGGACGGAAGGGGCGGAGGGCGGGGCCGGGCTTCTTCCCTGGTGCGTCCCGGTGCCGCCGCCGCCGCGCTCGCTCCCGGCGCCGCGTTAGGAGCGACCCGGCCGGGGATCCTGCGCGTCGGCGGCGTCCGCCCGGGAGGGAGCCCGCCGCCGGGCAGGAGCCGCCGCGCCGCCCGCCACCTGTCCGGGCGCCCGGCCGGGCTCGGCCGCGGGCTCGCGCTCTGCGGGCTGCGGCGGCCCCGCGCCCACCGCCGGCCCCGCGCTCCTCCGGCCTCTCCTCGCCGCCGCCGCCGCCGCCGCCGCCAGGCCGGGCACAGCGCGGCCCAGCCCAGCGCAGCGCGGCCCGCGGCCTGCGTGCGCCCCTCCGCGGCGCGCCCTCGGCTCCGCCCTCCGCCGGCCCAGCCGGGCAGCCGCCGCCGGCGCACGGGCCTCGCCGCGGGGCCTGGGGGCGGGCGCGGGACCGGGCGGGCGGCAGCCACCGGCAGAGGGACGGGCGCGGGCGGAGCGGTGCGGCTCCGCGGGGCGGCGTGTGCGGCCGGCCGGCGGCGGGAGGGGGTTATAGCGCCGCCGCCGCCGCCGCCGCCGCGCCCCTCCCCGCCCCGCCCTCCGCCTCCCGGTTCCAGGCCGGACCCGCACCTCCGAGGCACGTGGGGTCCCGGAGCACCAAGACGCACACGCTCCCGCGGGCGGGAAGCCCATCCACACCCCGCGCCCTCGCCCGCCCCTCCCGCGTCCGCCGCGGGCCTGCGGCACCGGCCCGGGGAGGAGGGCGGAGGCCGGAGAAGCCGGCTCGCCTCGGCCCAGCGGCGGCCGCGGGCAGCGCCAGAGCCGCGACGCCAAAAAGGGCAAAAGCAGCCGCCCCGCGCTGGGCCCGGACCCCCTCCTCCCGGCGCCATAAAAGGAAGGACCGCGCCGCGGAGGAGCGGGCGGGGTTCGTGCGCTGCGGGCGCTCACCTGGCGGCGGCCACGCGCCCCGGACCCGGCGCCCGCGGCGTCCGGATGCGGAGCCTCCACCCTCATCCCGAGGTGCGGGGCGCCCGGGGCTGCGGGGTCCCCCAGGCCTCGCTCCTGCGTGGAAGGCCGGGACCTCGCGGGGAAGGGGGAGAGGGAGCCGCTCGTGGGGAACCCCGGAGAGATCGGACGGCGGATCGCGGGGCGCACAGAGCGCCCCCTCCCGCCCGGGCAGCACCCGCGGGGGCGGAGGCCTGTGCGCGGCCGGACTGCTCGCCTCCGGTGGGTGCGCCCAGGCCTGGAGGACTCGCCCTCCTGGGCCAGGTGGGTCAGGTACCCGGCGTCGCCCGCCTGAGCTCATCCCGCGAGCGGGAGGTGAGGTCAGGACCAGAGCAAGCGGGGTGCGGAGCAAGCGACCCCAAAGCCTTGGAGCCAGGGCCCTGGCAGTTCGGGCGCCGCCCTGGCATGTCAGAGGCCGGTGCGGAGGGGGTGGGGGGCCAGGGAACCATGGTGGCCGTTCCTTCCAGAGGCCTCCACACCCTGCAGCCTCCCCACAGCCCGGCCCTGCAGCCCCGCAGCCTGGGGAGAGCGGGAGGGAGGCCCGGGCAGAAGCAGGGGAACTTGGAGACCACGAGGAGCACGTGAGAGCCAGCCCTTGTCTGTCCCTGAGGAACCTCCTATCGCTTCACAGACCCCTGGAAGCTTCTGGAAAGCAGGCAGATGCCACCGCCAGGCCTCTGGCTGGAGCCGGTGGAGCTGTCTGATGTCCATGCAGCTGAGAGAGGCCACAACAGGCCGCTGAGACCCTGGTCTTGGGCAGGCAGGCCCGGGACATCCCCTCGGGTGGTACCCAGGGTGGGAACGAAGAAGGGGGCGCTGCACAGGATCCCTGGGGGGTCCCCGCCCCTGAGTGGCCTGGCACCTCAGGGACACCCTGTTCCAATGTGGGGCCAGCAGAGAGATCTGGGGGCACGGATACTCTCAGACCAGAGTGGGCAGGGGAGCAGGGCCAAGCCCGCCCCAGACTGGAAATCTTTGGGGGGAGCAGGCGGGCCTCCCTCCCTCCCTCTAATCTCAAGCCGCTATTAAAAATAAAACCGCTCTCGTCGTCATAGCGACCACAACAGCGGCTGTGGCTCTGTGAGGGTGGCAAAAACTTCCGCAGCCACGCGACAGCCGTCGGGGGAGTTGGGGCGCCACCGGGGCCGCGGCACTGAGGCCTGCCCTGGGGCCGGACGGGGACCCCAGCACCCGGCCCACCCCTGTGGAACCGACAGCAGCTGCTTGGAGAACTGGAAATGGAGGTGCAGGACTGACTGGACCAGGAGGTGACCAGGAGCACCCCTCCTCACGCATGGCCCTCCTCCCGGACCTCGGCACCTCCTCCGCACCCGTCCGGACTCCAGCACCTGGGCTGGGGCTGGGGCTGGGGGATGCTTGAGGGGACCCCGCCTGCCCAGCCTGCCCCCAGCCCCCGGCGCCCTCCACGGGCCAGACGTGGTCGCGTATGTTTCCGCTTTCCCGGGAGCGGAGTCTCCCCCAGCCCGTGAGGTGCACACGGGTCACGGCAAACATTTGATAACGAAGCCAAACACACTCGAGCAGGAGGAAGCCAGGCCCGGTTCCGGGTTCCATGGGCGGGGACCCAGGAAAACTCGGGCCAAAGGTGTGTGTCGGGAGGGAGGTTGGGGGGGGGGGGGGGAGAGACCTGGTGGAAGAGAGGGACAGGGTCCCCCCTGGGGAGCGGCTGGTGGGAGGGAGGGTGCCCCAGGCAGGGGGTGCCCACCGCCTCCGGAGCCCAGCCCGTGCCCAAGGCCGTCATTAGGGTGAGTCAGGTGCTCCAAATAGGTGCCGAGGCCCCCGCACAGCTGAAGTGACTGGCTGGGCACCCGCCCCTGGAGGCCCCTCCCGGCCTCTGGGAGGGTCAGGACAGCCTGGTCGCCCTCAGAGCCAGGCAGGGCTGCAGGCGGGCAAGAGGCTTTTATTTATTTTTAATATATGTTATTGATTTCTTTTACAGAGAAAAAGAGAGAGGGATAGAGAGTTAGAAACATCAATGAGAGAAACATCCATCAGCTGCCTCTTGCACACTCCCTACTGGGGATGTGCCCGCAACCAAGGTACATGCCCTTGACCGGAATCGAACCTGGAACCTTTCATTCCGCAGACCAACGCTCTGTCCACTGAGCCAAACTGGTTTTGGCAAGGGGCCTTTCTTAAGGGCTGTCAAGAGCCCTGGCTGGTTTGGCTCAGTGGATAGAGCATCAGCCTGTGGACCGAACAGTCCTGGGTTCGATTGCAGTCACGGGGGTGCAACTTGGTTGCAGGCTCTTCCCCGGTCAGATGGAGTGTCTGTCTTTCCTTCTCTCAGGAAGGTCAATGGGAAAATGTCCTCAGGTGAGGACTCAGAGAGCCCAGCATCCCACGGTCACCCTGAACCCCACTTTCCAGACGGCCCAGGGCTGAGGAGGGATCCTCCCTGGGCACAGCTCCCGTGGCCTCTGCTGCTCTGCCCAGACCATGAGGTGCCACGGTCACTCGGGTGGCGTTTGCCCTGCAGCCAAGGGGAGAGTTACCCACAGTCCTGGGGCCCATGCCCACCTGGTCCCTGGTCCAGAGGTGCCAGGGGAATGGGGAGGGGCACACCCAGGCCCCGCTGGGAAAGGAAGGCCCTGCCTCTGCCGGGCACATGCCCCTGGGCACACAGGCCAGGCACAGCTGCTAGCACCCAGCTGGGCACCCAAACCCACGGGTGCCAGAGCGGATTCCGGAACAATTTGTCCTGATGAAACCCCTCGGTGCCTGTGTCTCCAGCAAGCCTTTCTTGGTTCAGGGCAATTAGCCCAGCAGCAGCTCAGCCGAGTGGGCACCGCTCCTTGAAGATCAAAAGTGCCTGGGCAGGCGCTAATTAACTCATCATCTCGGGGCCCCGGGCCCTGCGACTAGTCCAGGCTCCCCAGAAAGGGAGAAGCCGCCAGCAAGCAGGGAAGCCATTCTCGGGTTGTTTTTAACTCCCTATTAATTATTTTCATTTTCAAAACTTACAAACAGACATGAAGTTTAAAATACCCCAGAATGCCTGATGGGCATGGCTCAGGGGTTGAGTATCAGCCTACATAGGAACCAGGAGTTCACGGTTCGATTCCAGTCAGGGCTCCTGCCCAGGCAGTGGGCCGGATCCCCAGTAGGGGGTGTGCGGGAGGCAGCCGATCAATGATTCTCATCCTTGATGTTTCTCTCTTTCCCTCTCTCCCTTCCTTTCTGACATCAATAAAAATATCTATTTAAACCCAGAATTGATTTGTAACTATTTTGTGAATGAATCCATGTCACAGGCACTGGGTGGCCTCACCAGGCGAAGGCTAGGCCTGGACGGTGGGCATTGCGCACGGGGCTGCCCAAGGCCGGTGTGCTCCATGGGCAGAGCCCACAGGCTCCGCGGACTTCGTAGGAAAGGAAAGAGCGTAACCCGTCTCGGTGATTTTTATATGAATCACGCTAGGATGATGCCATCGAGTTAAATAAACTCTCTGATTGCAATTTCCAGTTTGGTTCTCCTGTTTGGTACGGCTCCTCGAAGGTCTACAGTGCCGTGCTGCTAGGATGCTCCCGCTGGACTGCGTGTAGACACCCAGCGTGCACGCCCACACGGCAGAGCCACGCAGGTGCGGGTGGAGGACGGGCAGAGCTGGGGTCTCACATGCCCCCAGCGGCTGTGTAACCAGGAGCTGGTTAGCTCCGTGGAGCCCGGGACCTCCCCAACGCTCTGCTCAGAGCATTGCTTTTGGAAACGCCCCCTCGTTCCTTCCACAAACACCACCTTCCAGGCACTGGGCGAAGACAGCCCCACGGGGCCGCTGTCGGCTCGGAGCGGAGTCGGACGTCAGGGAGGCCTCTGGAGAGGGAGCAGCTTTGAGGTGATTTAGACGGAGCCTTCAGGGCAGAGAGAGCAGCAGGAGCAAAGGCCCTGGGGCAGGACCTGGCTTGGCTTGGCCCAGGAACAAGGGGAGGTGGGCATGGCAGGAAGCCCTGGGTGAGGAAGGCAGTGGGGCAGATTGCTTAGACCCGTGGTTGGCAAAGTGCGGCTCTTTGGCCCCTTGAGTGTGGTTCTTCCACAAAACACCACGGCCTGGGTGAGTCTGTGTTGAAGAAGTGGCGTTAGAAGAAGTTTAAGTTTAAACAATTTGGCTCTCAAAAGTAATGTCAATCGTTGTCCTGTTGGTATTTGGCTCTGTTCACTAATGAGTTTGCCGACCTTGCTTAGACCTTGGGCACAAAGTAAGGAATTGGGATTTTATTTTGGGGGACGGGGGGGCTGTGGGGTCAGCGCCCCACTCCCGAAGCTGGTGCTGATCAAACGCAGAGCTGCCAGCCGGCGCCCTTGAGGAGGCATTCGGTGGCCACGCCCACCGGGAGCCCCACAGCTGAACGCCTGGCAGAGGAATGCCACGTCCTCCAGGGCTCAGAGCGGCACAACTTGGAGTCACAAACCTGGAACAGCCAGTTCCCACGGGCGCGTCCTGTGGTGGGGAGGGGTCCATGCCGGGTGACTGCTTGTTCAGGCCCCACGCCCCCAGGCAGCGTGGGTCCGAGTCCTCTCAGCCGGACGCAGGGCTGATGGCAGCGCCTTTTCGCCCTGCGTTCAGTGGCCTGTGACGTTGGTATCACTTGTCTAGGAAGCTCAGTCACTTCCATGTTAAAACGGGCGCCGAAACCGGTTTGGCTCAGTGGTAGGGCGTCGGTCTGCGGACTGAAAGGTCCCAGGTTCGATTCCAGTCAAGGGCATGTACCTGGGTTGTGGGCACACCCCCAGTAGGGGGTGTGCAAGAGGCGGCTGGTCGATGTTTCTCTCTCATCAACGTTTCTAACTCTCCCTCTTTTTTCCTCTCTGTAAAAAATCAATAAAATATATTTAAAAAAAAAAACAAAAAAAAAAAAAACGGGCATTTGGGGACAGGAGCCACGGGCTCTGGGCTGGAGGGCGGCAGGCACAGCAGCCTTGGCCTGGGAGCCCCTGCATCCGGTGCAGGGAGGCCCCGGGCCGGCCAGCCTGGAGGACCCCCTCTCCCTGTCAGGAGGGGAAGCACAGCTCGTCCACCTCCAGTTCCCTGTTTGTGACACCAACCCGACTCCGAGTGGTGGAGGGAGCAGAGGCATCACCCACACAACCCCAGGCTCTGGGGGAGCCGCCCGGTGCCGGGGGACCCAGACACGCCCCGCTGTGGCCACACGGCCCAGGGGTTAGGGCGTCATCCGGTACCCGTGTCCCAGGTCTGATGCCCAGTCAGAGCTCATACAAGAATCAACCGATGACACATTCATCACGGCATCGATGCAGCTGTTCCCCTTTGAGACAGCAATGCAGGGACCTGAGACTGTTACGCTAAGCGAAATGAGCCAGTTGAAGGAAGACAAACATCACATGATCTCTCTGATAAGTGGAATCTAAAGAACAAAATAAACCGAGGCACAACCTCGGTCCAGAGGCATGGATGCAGGGGACAGAGGGACAGACCCCAGGGGAGGAGGAGGCGGGAAGAGGTGAACCGAGAACGTGTCTGCACACGTGCATGGCCCTAGGCACAGGCAATGGCAGGGTGGCCCAGGTGGGCAGGGCTGGGCGGAGGGGGCAAACGGAGACAAGGAGAGGCATTATAATGCCATCGACAATACAATAAAATAAATGAACAAAAAACTTCACAGCCTAAAAAAAAGAATCAACCAATGAATGCATAAATAAGTGGGACAACAAATCAATCTCTCTCTCAAAATCAATAATTTAAAAAAAAATACATTTTATTGATTTTTACAGAGAGGAAGAGAGAGGGATAGAGAGTTAGAAACATCAATGAGAGAGAAACATCCATCAGCTGCCTCCTGCACACTCCCCACTGGTGATGTGCCCACAACCAAGGTACATGTCCTTGACTAGAATCGAACCGGGGACCTTTCAGTCTGCAGGCGCCACACCAGTTTTGGCTCAAAATCAATAATTTTTGAAGAAGACACAGCCGTTGCCTTCAGAATCAGCCCTCAGCCTCATCGTCACTTTTCCACCGGGAAGGTGGCCCCCACCCAGCAGCCTCCTGGCCCCGCACTTCCCAGGGCACTGAGGCTGTGTGTCACAGGCCCCGTCTGCGGGACGCGGCTCCCCACTGGCCTGGCTGGACCCAGTGCCCCGGCCTCGCTGGGTCGCCCTCGGGCCTCCAGCCGAGGAGGCCACCACGCCCCCTGGCCAGCACCGAGGGGGGGGCCCTGGGATTCGGGGCACACTCTGTCCCCGAGTGACCCTGACAGTGTCCTTCCTCCCTGGGGATGCGCCACCTGCCCTTTGACCTTGAGGAGGGGGCCTGGGCCCCACAGAGGGTGGACTCGCAATCCCTCCCTGCTCGTGACTGCTGGAGAGGCATTTCTCCGCGGCTGTTTTTCTCACAGCAGAGAGCAAAGTACTGTCAGATAATCTTATCCTTGTCCTGCCCTGACCCGCGTCGGGGGTGGGGGCGGGGGGCGCAGCCCTGCCAGCTCGCCTCCCTCCGTGGCAGACAGTGCGACCACGCACCCACGGCGAGGGCCTCAAGAGGAAGGAGCCCAGGCCCACAGCCAGCAGGGCGGTCCTGGGTTCGAGGGCCATTCCACCCCGCTAGCTGTGCACACTGTGGCAGGTAAGTCACCTCTCTGCGCGTCAGAGACGAAAGGGGGCAGGCAGTACAGGCGGAGGTCAGCCTCGGACGCCCCCAGCACAGAGGCTGGCACCGCCCACGTGCCCACCAGGCTTCCCGGGCCCGTGTGGACAGGCTACGTGTGCACACCCGGAGCCTGGCATACAGCAGGCGCTCAGCGTGCAGCCTGGCACACCGCCGGTGGGGTCAGGCCCGGGGTCATCCCAGCCCCTGCCGGCTGCGGCGTTCACTGGAGCACAGAGCCGAGCTGGAGCACAGAGCTGGAGCACAGAGCTGGAGCACAGAGCTGGAGCACAGAGCCGAGCTGGAGCACAGAGCTGGAGCACAGAGCTGGAGCACAGAGCCGAGCTGGAGCACAGAGCCGAGCTGGAGCACAGAGCTGGAGCACAGAGCTGGAGCACAGAGCCGAGCTGGAGCACAGAGCCGAGCTGGAGCACAGAGCTGGAGCACAGAGCCGAGCTGGAGCACAGAGCTGGAGCACAGAGCTGGAGCACAGAGCTGGAGCACAGAGCCGAGCTGGAGCACAGAGCCGAGCTGGAGCACAGAGCTGGAGCACAGAGCCGAGCTGGAGCACAGAGCCGAGCTGGAGCACAGAGCTGGAGCACAGAGCTGGAGCACAGAGCCGAGCTGGAGCACAGAGCTGGAGCACAGAGCCGAGCTGGAGCACAGAGCTGGAGCACAGAGCTGGAGCACAGAGCCGAGCTGGAGCACAGAGCTGGAGCACAGAGCTGGAGCACAGAGCTGGAGCACAGAGCCGAGCTGGAGCACAGAGCTGGAGCACAGAGCCGAGCTCGGCCCTCGGAGGCCTCCCCTGTAGCCGAGAAGCCCGAGACGGGGACACCGGCGCCCGGACCAGCTCTGCCCCGGCGGCTGGGCACACGCAGTGCCCGTCTCTCCAGATCCCAGGCCCCAAGGCGCGGCCACCTAGCAGCACCCTCACTGCCTCTGCGTTCGGGCACTGCACACCGGACAGCGTGAGCCGCTGACGCTGCCCTCATGCGCTGACGGGACCATGGCCTCCCTGCCCGCCTCGTGGTGCTCCGGCCTCGGGCACCGGGACTGGCCGGCCAGACCCCGAGCCCCAGGCCCCAGGGCCCTCCCTGTGACGGCTTCCTTCGGCGATGCCTTCGTGGTGACAACGTGGCTGCCAGACGCAGCTCCTCCGTCCCCCCTGGGCGAGGAGGACACGCCCTGGCCAGGACGGCTCAGCGGCCATCTCTGCGTCCAGCCCACACGGCCGCAGTCAGTCCCGAGCTCTCCACGTGCGGATCGGCCAGGCCTCCGGTCTCTGGCTGGCCGAGGGCAGCGCTCGGCCCCGCGGCCACGCCCTCCTCTGGACAGTCCTTCGCCTGCTCCCAGGATGCACCTCGGGGCTGACCGTCCGCGCAGGACCTGAGCCCAGACCCCTACGTCCAGCCGTCCACTCGGCACCTCGTCCTGGTGTCCAGGGGCCTCGTCAACCTTCTCACAACCGGGGCGGACCCGGACCTGCGCTCCAAACCGGCCGCTCGGCCCAGCATCCAGCCAGCCTGAGCCTCTCCCACCACCACACTTCCCGTCCACTCGCCCCTCAGTGTCTCCCCACCCTGGCCGGTCCCCCAGGACCCCCTCCCCGGCCAGGTCCCCCCTCCGCCGCGTCCCCCCGGCTCCGGACCCACAGCCGATGCTCCAAGGGCTTCCCGGCAGCAGGTTATCAATGCCGGTGCGCCTCTGCTCCCTGCGGAGCTGACTGGGCAGAAGCAGCCGCAGCCGCGGGCCCAGAAGCTTCCATTAGCAGCGTGGGCCTGGCCCCCGCCCAGCGGCCTCCCACGGATGGGGAGTCAGGCCGTCCGCTCTGCGCTCCAGCCCTCAAGGCCGCAGCTCTGCCCACGCCCTCCGCGGGCTGCGGGGTCCGGAGCCGCCGGGCGGAGGTCGAGGGATGGGGTGACTCCATCACGGCCACGGGACCCCGGACGAGGGCAGCTCAGCCCCGAGGACCAGCTCCAGCGCCAGGCTCGACCTCTTTCTAGCATGTTCCGTGGGTAAGTCCTGTGACGATTCTAGACCTGTTTCCAGTGGCGATGACCAGCTACCTCAAGACTGGAGTGTGAAGCCACAAGGAAGACAGATTCCGCTTCTGCAGGTCAGAGGTCGGAGGGGCTGGGCTGGGGGCCTGTCCGTGAGGCCGGGGCTGATGGGATGTGGAGCGGCTGCTCTGGGCCCACACGTGTCCCTGCCACCAGCACCCGGCATCCACCGGCACCCAGCGTCCTCCATGGCCGGTCCACAGAGGCCCCTCCCTCAGGCACAGCCTCCCTCAGGCACAGCCTCCGCAGGCCAGGAGGGGGTCACCGGGCACCTGGGGGCCGGCCGGTGGCCCCGGGCCCAGGGCCTTTGCCAGGGCTAAGCCAGCTCATAGCAGAGTGCCTGGTGAGGAGCCAGAGAGGCTTGACCCGCTGTCCCCTCAGTGGCTCAGGAGACGTCCAGGGGCCCAAGAGGCAGCCCCTGAGGCTCCCAGACGCGGCAGAAGCCGTAAGCCTGGGCTGGGCCGTGCTGAGGGAAGGGACAGTCCCTCCCGGAGGTGGAGGGAGGGGACCTGGCTTATCACGTCTCTGAGGTCCCCTCCCCACACCCACCAGCCGGCTCCTGCCGCCCTGCCGCCCGGCACCCTGCCCGCCCTCACGGCTCTGCCTCAGAGCAGGAGCCCCCACGGTCCCGGAGGGCCAGCGAGAGTGGACAGCCCACCGGGTCGGCCTGCGTCCGAGCTGTGAGGGACCGGACCCCAGAAGGCCCACCGGCTCGGCCCGTCCACTGGGCGGGAGGCCGGGCTCCCGGGCCCAGGGGGAGTCTGGGAAGGCTTCCCGGAGGAGGTGGCGTCTGAGCAGAGCCAGAAAGGCGGGCCAGGAATTCTCCTTCCCGCCGGCCACACCCGCCTTATCTCGCCTCAGGGAAGCAGCTCCCAGGGGCCTCCCCAGGAAGGCGGCTCCCCTCCCCCTCCCTTGGGCACAGGCTACATCACCCGCCTGGAATGCACTCAGTCCCCCTCCCCCTGCCCCCTCTCCCCACCTCGCCCCTCCCTCGCTCCCCTCTCCTCCCCCTTCCGTCTCCATCCTGGTCTCCCTCCCCTCACCCATCAGCCCATCACTGCGGACCTGCCCTGGGGATTTCCAGGATCCGACACCCATGGGCGGGGTGAGAGGGGCGGCACCCTGTGCCAGAGGGTGGGGCTTCCTCAGGAACCTCCCCCAAAGCCTCCCTCCAGAGAGGACAGGAGCTCCCACCTCCTCTGGGCCCGGCCGGAGCCCCTCCCCCTGCACCTCAAGGCCTTTCTCTGCCAGGCTCCCCCTGGAGGGGGCATGTCCCCTGGCACCCGTGTCTGGAGCAGCACCTGCCACCCTGTGCCCGCTCCGGCTCAGCTGTCCCCGCTCCCACGGCCTCCCTGGCCTTGGCTGTGGCCCGGCCGGGGGACGGGGTGTGGCCACAGGTGCTGAGAGGACAGAGTCCACAGAGGCCACCTCCTCCCCGGCCGCCCGCCCTTCCCGCCAGCTCCAGGCACAGTCTCTCCCCAGGTGGCTCCCTGCCTCAGCCACCTGCCCCCCCTCCAAGTCTGTCCCCAGCCACTGGGTGGTCAGAGCCCCCAGTGCTGCACTTCCATGGCCCCCCGCCCTCCCATGGGCTCAGGCACCTGCTGCAGCACACACCCAGAGGCCAGCATCTCTGTGACTGCAACACGGGCCAAGGCTCCAGCCCGGACAGCTCCTGCAGGCCCCCAGGTGGGTGGGACCAGGCGGGTGCAGCCATGGTGAGGGCCCCAGAGCTTTGGCCAGCCCTCCCGTCAGGGCTGTGTATTCTGGAGCCTTCTGCAGGCTGGACCCGGAAGGGCTGGGCCGGTGGGTGTGCAGGGGGCCCTTCCCAGGGTCACCCCACCCTCAGGCAAGGCCCGGGGTCCCCCTGCTGGGCCCCCACATGCATACGCAGTGCTTCTGTTTTGCAATCTATTTTTATTGACTTCGGAGAGGAAGGCAGAGGTTAGGTCTGGGGTCGGTGCTCCAGGCGAGAAGCAGGGGATCAGGGAAGGCCCCGAGGCCGACTGGGCCGTCTGCGGGTTCCCAGGGCCCAAGGGAGCTGGACTGTGGGGAGGGGGGCGATGGGGGAGACGGGGCCTGCAGCCTGGGGTGGGGGAGGGGGGTGATGGGGGAGACGGCGGAGGCTGGTGACTGGCTCAGGGCTTGCAGCCCGAGCGGGGGAGGGGGGTGGGGGGGAGCCGGAGGTGAGCGAAGGAAGCCAGAGGCAGCGTCAGAGACGGAACACGCGGGGGCGGCCGGCTCAGGAGCCGGGACGCGGGTCTGGGCACAGTGCCTGCAGCTGGAGAGGAAGGGACCTTGGCACAGCCCTCCTCCGGCGCAGGGGGTGCTGGTCTGCCCTGTCCCCCCGCCCCTCCTCCCATGCGGCCCCAGACCTCCCATCCCAACCACAGCATCCGAACCCGGTACGGGGGTGTGGCACGGCCTGCGCAGAGCACCTGGGCCCACTGTGGGCGCCCGCAGACAGCGGGTGGACGTGCAGGAGTCCCACGGGACCACCACGTTTGTGGGCTGCCAGTCACGACGCAGCATGCGTGCTCCCACCGGCTCCACGTGTGGCCACGCGTGCACGTCCGCTGGGGTCCGACCGCCATCCACACAGACACGTCTGCTGATGCAGGGACGTGGGGGGTTCGTGGGCCTGGGGGGGGCTCCAGCCTCGGGTCCAGCATCCTCATGCCATAGACACCGCGCCCGGCCAGGTGCCCGCGCCGCCCCGAGCAGCGCCATCGCGTGATCTGGGCTGTGCCTGGGAGGGTTCGGGGGGTCAGTCAGTCCTGCCTTCCCAGCATCTGTGTCTCCGTGTGTCCCGGGGGCCGGGGCAGCTGGGTCCCTGTGCTGGGGACTCCGGCGGTCAGGGGCATAGGTCACAGGACAGTGACAGACACAGCAAAGCCCTCGAAGCTCTGGGGCCCGGCCGGCCAGGGCGGCTCCGGTCAGGTCAGGGCAGGGGATGCTGTGCCGTGTCCTGGTCCTGTGGGGCGGAGAGGGGTGCAGGGCCCCGCAGCCAGAGCGGCTGCACACAGGCTCCACACGGCGTGTATGGGGCCTCACGCCTGATTAGTCGGCACTGTCCACACGGCAGCTCTCGACCGGCACTGGCCACCACACGGACCCGTCGCCGGCGCGGCCAGGCCAGGCGTGAGGGTTGGCTTCCCGCTTCCCAGGGAGGGGCCGAGGCCGAGGACCGGCACCACGGACGGCAGAGCTCGCGGGACGCGGGCGGGACAGGCGTCACACCTGCGGCCAGGCCCTGGCGCTGACCCGGTGCCGGCGGGGCCCGGGGCCAGGCCGGCCCATCGTCCAGGGAGTCCCGGGAACACACCGGCCGGGGGCCTCCACAGCGCAGGAAAGGAGCCGACTGAGGGGGCAGGGAGGTCTCCCGGGGCACGACCCAGCCTCACCCGGCTCTTCCTCGAGGGGGGAGTCCCCCGTGGACGTGGGGTGGGCGGGCCGGCCTCGGTGAGAGCCCAGGGAAGGAGCCGAGGGTCCTGAGAGCTCCCAGACGCCCCCCGGCCCCGGGCTGCCCCGCGCAGGGGCGGCTGGGGCAGAGGCGTGAGTCAGCACCTCCTCCTCTGCTCCGTCCGGGAGGCGCGAGGTCCGAGAGGGGAGAGAGGTCAGCGCGGCAGGGACAGCCACCAGCTTCCTGGAAGGGGGTGGGACGGCTCACGCTGCTGAGGCCACGGCCGACTCGGGCCGGTCTGGCTGAGTCTCGGGGAGCAGCGCCCCGAGGCCTGCAGCAGCCGGCGGGCGGGGGGCTCTGGAAGGCAGGACGGGGACCCCAGGTCAGGCCAGGCACCGCCAGGGTCTCGCAGGCAAGGAGTCCCCCTCGCGGTCCCGCCGTGGGGCCTGCCCGTTTCCCAGCCGGGCAGCGGGCAGCGGGAGCCGGGAGGGAAATGCCCAACCTCAGATGAGTCACCGCGCCCTCTGATTCAGCCTCCAGCGGGGAGGGAGGGAGCCTGTCCCGGGCCAGGGCGTCCCTGCAGGCCCTGCCACCCGCCCGTGGGCACCACTGAGCAGCCGGACCCTGAGCTCCTCTCGGCCAGCACCCGTCCACGGTCCCCACCCCACCCCATTCCCCCACAGGCAGCCGGGCCAGGGCACCCACTCGGGGCTGCATCTGCCGCCCGCCTCCCGGTGGGCTGTCTTGTCCCGGTGAGTTCTGGGTCTGGGCACTGCGGACAGGAGTCTGCCTGGGACTGGGCGCCCCACATCCCCGCCCCCTCGTCCTCGGTCTCCTACCCCGGCCCCGGGGGGCAGATGTGTCTCACTCCCGCAGTTCCTGTCTTCCCGATTCCCTCTCGCGGACGGCGCTGTGAGAGTCCGCGAGGAGCAGTGTCACCCACGAGCTGTTTAAGTTCGTTTTCTTTTTTGTGTGTCCTTCTGCCCGGAGCAGGCACTTTGACTTTCCTAAACGCCAGGGCGTTGTTCCCTCTCATAGATGGGGACATCTTTTTTAGCACTTTCACTTCTTATTTTATTTTAAACACATTGACTTTAGAGAGGAAGAGAGAGGGAGAGATAGAAACATCAATGAGAATCATTGACTGGCTGCCTCCTGCACGCCCCCCACTGGGGAATGAGCCCACAACCCAGGCATGTGCCCTTGGTGGGAATCGAACCTGGGACCCTTCAGTACGCAGGCTGATGCTCTATCCACTGAGCCAAAGCAGCCAGGGCAAAGTTGATTTTCATACCATGTGTGAGCCTTTGGTCAAAGTTCGTGGGGGTTTTTTGGCCCGTGGAAGCCAGAGCCCAAATTTCCCAAAATTTCCCTCCCTCACCCCCCAGTTTATTCCTGTTTTAAAATGTGTTCAAATATTTGACTCCACGCCTGGCCTGGCAGGTCCTGGGCCCTCAGGTGGGTGAGCAGCCCGCACCTGCCTCCAGGCTCCAGAAGGCGCTGCCAGCCACACCCCAAGCCCCCAGAAGCTGCCGGGGGAGGGGAGTGTCCACATCAGGCCCCCAGAGCCGCCGAGAGAACAGGGACGCCCAGGGACCGAGGCCAGGACCCAGGGTGGACAGCACCCGTCAACGCAGACCCTCCCCCGAGCCCGGCCCCCCGTGCCCCGCACGGCCCCGGGCCCACCGCGCGGAACAATCGCCCGGCTGTGTCTCGGGCACACAGCGCGCTTTCACGGCCACAGACAGGGTCTGTGCCCGCCTGGTGCCAGAGGGAACAGGCCAGTGCCCAGCTGGGAGGGTGCTGCTGCAGCCGGACAGCACCGGGGACTTCCTGCAGCTGCCAGCAGGCGGGGCCGAGGGGGCGCTGCCAGCCCAGCCCAGGCCCCGGCCCAGCGAGGAGGCAGCCCGGCTCGGGGGCCGTCCCATTCGAGGCGGCCGAGCTCCGGCTCCTCCCCGCTGGGCCTCCGCACGGCTTCCCGTGGGACAGGGCCTCGGCCCGGGATGACGGAAAGTTCCGGAGAGACTGTGGGGACGGCCGCACAGCGGGGTCCACGTCCCTCACGGCCACAAGCCGCTGACACGCAGGCGGGTGGTGAGCTTTACGTGACACCACACACGCGAAGAGCCGCTTCTGGGAGTGACTGAGACACCGGCGGGAGGGGCTTCATCACTCGTTTAATGGCACATGCAGCACAGAACACAGGTACACACGCGGGGACACGCCATCACCCACACCACGGCCCGTCGTTCTCTCAGCTGTCCCGTGTCCCAGGGCCACCGGGGGCGCCGCGCAGCCTGTGTGGCCGAGCGGGCTCGGGGACTGTAGGATTGAAAATGCACTTGGGAGGATGTCTGAGACGGTGCCTGGGGGTGTGGGGCCGGGGCCCCAGCTCAGGGGAGGGACTGTGCAGGGCGAGGCCCCGCCACACGGGACGTGGTTCTGACAACGTCCTCCAAGCCATCCGGGATCCCCCCTCGGTCTCCCAGGAGCGGCTTTGCACACTGGCTCGGCCCGGCTCCCGGCTCGGCAAGTTCCACACTCGCAAGGTTTCCTCCGTCCTGGGCGTCGTGGCCCGGCCGGGTGACCGCAGAGCCACTGGCACCTGGGAGTGTCCCGGACCCACCAGAACTTTCCTGCACCCGCCGTGGGGGTCACTGCGCCAAAACTAGTAAGAGTGGGCTCCTCCTTCTGAGGTGCCCATGACCTGGACGTCTAGGGGGCTGGGCCCTCGCTTTCCTTAGCCTCAATTCCTGCTCGGAGCCCCAGGCCATGGGGCACGGCGTGGACACTGCTGCCCACGTCAGACCCGATGACCTGGGTCAGAGGTGGCCGGGCCCCCCCCTCCCGCCACGGGGTGAGCACGCTTCAGCGTCCCCCAGGAGACTCAGGGAGGGTGGGGTCCCCCCGCTGAGCCAGGGCGTGGAGGATGGGTGTGTGGGGAGGGCAGCGACGCCCTCAGGCTGGGGCCCCTGCGCCCTTGTTTACAATGCACGGTGACTGTTCCCTTCCACACGGCCGGGAGGGGCGGCGCCCAGGCTGTGGACCCAGCCCTCGGCCTGCACAGGAGCCCGCGGGAAGCGGAGAGGGGCTCAGACGGTGAGGGAGATGAAGCTGTTGTAGCGCTGGATGTTGCGCTGGAGGATGTCGGAGCAGGGCCCCAGCACACGCTCGAAGCGGGGCCGGTCCAGCTTCACGCACTTGAGGGGCCCGCGGGCCAGGACGGTAGCCGCCCGGGGCCGGTTCAGCAGCAGTGCGATCTCTCCTGCGGGCGAGAGGGCCGTCCGATTCGGGGAAAACAGCCAGAGACCCGGGACTCTGGCCTACATCTGACGTCGATAAACAATAAGCCTTCGGTGTAGCCCTGATCGGTGTGGCTCAGCGGATAGAGCGTCGGCCTGCGGACTGAGGGGTCCCAGGTTCGATTCCGGTCAAGGGCATGGGCCTTGGTTGCGGGCACATCCCCAGTAGGAGGTGTGCAGGAGGCAGCTGATGGATGTTTCTCTCATCATCGATGTTTCTAACTCTCTATCCCTCTCTCTTCCTCTCTGTAAAAAATCAATAAAATATGTTAAAAAAAAAAAAAAAAAAACCTTTGGTGTAAGCACTCGTGTGGGTGGTACTGGCACTGGTGCCGACGGGTCTCTCGGACGCCTGACATTCACATTCAGCCTGTGCCCGCCCCCGGGCCCCTTCAGCCAGGACGGGGCCAGTCGAGGCCTCACCCGGGCTGGGCCGTCCCCCGCAGGTCCCCTCCCTGCACCGCCAGCCCCACTCACCGAAGTAGTCGGAGGGCCCGAGGCGCCCCACCTCCACGTACTCCTCGCTCGGGGCCCGGCGCTGCAGCACGGAGGCCGTGCCCTGCGGACGCCAAGGGGAGAGTGAGGGCCGCCGGCCGAGGTCACCCATCGGGGGTCCCTGTGACGGGGCTCCCCCTCCCCAGCTCCTTCCCACACCCTCCCCCTGCGTCCGGCTTCCCCCACGGCCAGGCTGGGGCTGAGCCACCTCCAGCGGCCGTGGCTCCGTGGCTCCGTGGGAACCGGCGTCTCCGCGTGGCCACAGCCGACCTTCGCGAGGCCCCAGGGCTGGAGCGCGTCACGCCCGGCGAGCCGGACACAGGCTCCGGGCGCGTCCCGGCGGGCCGGCCGGGAGCACGGAGCGTCCGCAGCCTCACGCCCAATGATTAACAGGAGGCGTGAGGACCAGACAGCCGAGCCGTGACCCGTGACCCGTGACCGGTGACCCGCGTGCCTCCGCCGTGGTGGCCGGACGGCTGGGCAGCCTGGCGGGAGGCTCCCGGGAGGACTGTGTGGAGCGTTCCCGGCCCCTCGCCTGCGGGAACCGGGGCGTCCCTGTTGGTGGGACCCCGATGGCCGTCCTCTGAGCCCTGGGGGGAGGGCGTGAGGAGCAGCCCCCCCCCCCCCCCGGCTGGTCTCCCTCGCCCCCACTTCTAATTCTGAGCTCCGGGAGTCACAGCCTCTCCCCCGCTCCGGCTGCGTCCCCTTCACGGCCGAGGACCGCGGCGCTGGTGCGTCCGGCACGCCCGCCACCCATGCAGCACAGGAGCGTGACGGCTCCGCGGCCCGCGCCCGCCGCCGGCCGCCCCTCACGGCGCCGGTTAATGGGTAACCCCGTCTGGGAGCGGGCGGCCGGGCCTGGAGCGGGCCGGTGCACGGTGACCGTCCGGACGAGCCGAATGCCTGTCCCTGCGGGCTCCCCGCCCCCCGCGGCTCCGAGCGGCCGAGGAGCTGCCCACGGCGGCTCCCGGCTCCGTGACCCGCAGGCCCCGCCCACCGCTGCCGTGCCGTCCGTCACACACCCCGGGCTGCAGACCGTCGTCAAAACAACTGCACAAACACCCGGCTGGCGCCGCGCCCGCGGCCGGCTCCGTGCCAGCCTTCAGGGGATCGTCCGTGCACAGCGGCGGCTTCCGTGGGAAAACAGCACCAGCGGCCGGGGCCGGGCCGGGAGCAGGTGGCCCCCGACTGGGCCGCAGGCCCCGCCCAGCGCGCGCTCGCTGCACCCCGGGGGCCGTGCTCTGCGGGCAGTGCCCCCGGGGACTGGCCTGGGGCCTGGGGGGCCTGTGCTCTGCGGGCAGTGCCCCCGGGGACTGGCCTGGGGCCTGGGGGCCTGTGCACTGAGGGCAGTGCCCTCGGGGACTGGCCTGGGCCCGGGGGCCGTGCTCTGCGGGCAGTGCCCCCGCGGACCGGCCTGGGGCCCGGGGGCCTGTGCACTGAGGGCAGTGCCCCCGGGGACTGGCCTGGGGCCTGGGGGGCCGTGCTCTGCGGGCAGTGCCCCCGGGGACTGGCCTGGGCCCGGGGGCCTGTGCACTGAGGGCAGTGCCCCCGGGGACTGGCCTGGGCCCGGGGGCCTGTGCACTGAGGGCAGTGCCCCTGGGGACTGGCCTGGGGCCTTGGGGGCCGTGCTCTGCGGGCAGTGCCCCCGGGGACTGGCCTGGGGCCTGGGGGGCCTGTGCTCTGAGGGCAGTGCCCCCGGGGACTGGCCTGGGCCCCGGGGGCCTGTGCACTGAGGGCAGTGCCCCCGGGGACTGGCCTGGGGCCTTGGGGGCCGTGCTCTGCGGGCAGTGCCCTCGGGGACTGGCCTGGGCCCGGGGGCCGTGCTCTGCGGGCAGTGCCCCCGCGGACCGGCCTGGGGCCCGGGGGCCTGTGCACTGAGGGCAGTGCCCCCGGGGACTAGCCTGGGGCCTGGGGGGCCGTGCTCTGCGGGCAGTGCCCCCGGGGACTGGCCTGGGCCCGGGGGCCTGTGCACTGAGGGCAGTGCCCCCGGGGACTGGCCTGGGCCCGGGGGCCTGTGCACTGAGGGCAGTGCCCCTGGGGACTGGCCTGGGGCCTTGGGGGCCGTGCTCTGCGGGCAGTGCCCCCGGGGACTGGCCTGGGGCCTGGGGGGCCTGTGCTCTGAGGGCAGTGCCCCCGGGGACTGGCCTGGGCCCCGGGGGCCTGTGCACTGAGGGCAGTGCCCCCGGGGACTGGCCTGGGGCCTTGGGGGCCGTGCTCTGCGGGCAGTGCCCCCGGGGACTGGCCTGGGGCCCGGGGGCCTGTGCACTGAGGGCAGTGCCCCCGGGGACTGGCCTGGGCCCGGGGGCCTGTGCACTGAGGGCAGTGCCCCCGGGGACTGGCCTGGGCCCGGGGGCCTGTGCACTGAGGGCAGTGCCCCCGGGGACTGGCCTGGGGCCTTGGGGGCCGTGCTCTGCGGGCAGTGCCCCCGGGGACTGGCCTGGGGCCCGGGGGCCTGTGCACTGAGGGCAGTGCCCCCGGGGACTGGCCTGGGGCCAGGGGGCCGTGCTCTGCGGGCAGTGCCCTCGGGGACTGGCCTGGGGCCTGGGGGGCCGTGCTCTGCGGGCAGTGCCCCCGGGGACTGGCCTGGGCCCCGGGGGGCCGTGCTCTGCGGGCAGTGCCCTCGGGGACTGGCCTGGGCCCCGGGGGCCTGTGCTCTGCGGGCAGTGCCCTCGGGGACTGGCCTGGGGCCCGGGGGCCTGTGCACTGAGGGCAGTGCCCCCGGGGACTGGCCTGGGGCCCGGGGGCCTGTGCACTGAGGGCAGTGCCCCCGGGGACTGGCCTGGGGCCCGGGGGCCGTGCTCTGCGGGCAGTGCCCCCGGGGACTAGCCTGGGGCCTGGGGGCCGTGCTCTGAGGGCAGTGCCCCCGGGGACCGGCCTGGGCCCCGGGGGGCCATGCTCTGCGGGCAGTGCCCTCGGGGACTGGCCTGGGGCCTGGGGGGCCTGTGCACTGAGGGCAGTGCCCCCGGGGACCGGCCTGGGGCCCGGGGGCCGTGCTCTGCGGGCAGTGCCCTCGGGGACTGGCCTGGGCCCGGGGGCCTGTGCACTGAGGGCAGTGCCCTCGGGGACTGGCCTGGGGCCTGGGGGCCCGTGCTCTGAGGGCCC
This sequence comes from Pipistrellus kuhlii, assembly GCF_014108245.1. NCBI lineage: Eukaryota > Metazoa > Chordata > Mammalia > Chiroptera > Vespertilionidae > Pipistrellus > Pipistrellus kuhlii. The sequence continues at coordinate 343,208 of NW_023425420.1, read as the reverse complement.
CCGGGGGCCTGTGCACTGGGACCCTGGGCTCCGCTCTGGGTGACAAAGGTTAGGGAGGGGAGGGGGGACTGAATAGCGACCTGTCCCTCCGCCCAAGGGAGGGGTGATGGAGGGACAGCCACTCCGGCTGCCACACCCTGGGCCGGGGACAAGGCCGCCCTGCAGAGCTACTCGGCATTTTGGGGTCTTTTCCCCTCTGACGGGGGCGTCCCCTGCTCCAGAGCTCCCTGCCCGTCCACCACAGCGGCTGAGGGACATGCGAGAGGCACCAACCGGTGGAAAGTTACTGATTTTTATTCCTGAATCGCGGTTTGAAACGGTCAGTCACGCCCCGCCGACTAGCTCAGTGGATGAGTGTCCACCTATGAACCAAGGGATCAGGGTTCGATCCCGGTCAGGGCCAGGCCCAGGTTATAGGCGGGATCCCAGTTTGGGGCGTCCAGGAGGCAGCGGGTCCATGATTCTCTCTCATCATGGATGTTTCTCTCTCCCTCTGCCTTCCCCTCTGAAATCAATAAAAATACAATAAAAATAATAATAAGAAGAAAACTCAGTCCCTGTGGGCTTTTCTGGGCTCGGCAGGACCAGGCGGGGGCGAGAGGCCGGGCTCTGAGGCTCGTGGCGAAGGCTCGGGGCCAGTGTCCTCTGGCGAGAGCCAGGAGGGTAACGGTCAGCACCGTGGGGGCTCCCGGGGTCAAACGGGCTGGACACAGGGGTGAGGGACACACTGACGGGCAGAGTGTCAGCCACGAAACGGGGGGCTGGCGGGACAAGCACCATGTGGTCCCCCGTTCGGTGGTGCGCCCCAAAGAGGAGGGAAACGTTGACCCCTGCGGCCAGGGGGTCACGGTGCCCGGGGGTCAGCAGACACAGATGGACACACACGGACTCCCCGTGTGAGGCCGGGAGGAGCCAGTTCGCAGACGGGAGGACACGGCCGTGAGCGCGGGCACACCAGGCGGGGACCGCGCGGGCTCCTCGCCAGCCAGGCCGTCTGCAAAAGCACTTCCCGGCGCGGCCCGGGCGGGGCTTCCCTTTTCTGCTGAGGAGGCTGGACGGAGCGGCCGCCCGCGGCGCTGACCGGCGGCCGGCGTGGGCTCCGAGCTGCAGTCCCTGGTGGAGACGGCCCGGCCTCAGCCATGAAGACGCAGCGCTCACTCTGGACGGAGCCCCAGACAGGCCTGACCCGTGCGAGGCTGACCCGGGGCCGCGGGGGGCAGACGCCCTCACGTGTCCCAGGCACAGGCCTCCCCCGCTGTGTCTGCGCCCCCACGGCCAGGCCACCCGCCCACCACACCCGGGCGCCCTGTCCCTCCTTCTCCATCTTCACCCTTCAATCCCCAGACCTCCCTTCCACACCACCCCTCGGGCGGGGCGGCCCCTGCTCCTCCGGCTGAGCCCCCGGCCTTCCTGCCCCGGCCTGACCATCTCTCCACGCAGGCCGCCTGGCAGAGCTCCAGAACGTGGGCGGACACACAGCCGGCGGCCGCCACGCCCTGCCCGGCAGGCGGAGCCTCAGGCTGGCGCACAGTGGGGGCGCGACAGGTGCAGGCGGAGGGCCGTGGTGGGGCCGGCGGGCTCCAGGCTGCGTGTCCCGAGATGGTGGTGAGATCGGCTCTGAGACACAGTGTGCCAGAGGAGATAAACCCGCCCAGCGTTTCTATGGCAACGCCGCCAGCACAGCTGATGCGTGAGCCCGGAATCTCACTCCCAGATTTTACAGAAACCGGCTGGTGAGGTCCGGCCGTCCCCGGGCTGCGCAGAGGGTCCCGTGGGCACAGGACGCAGCAGAGGGACCCGAGGCGCAGGCCGGCCCCTCTCCTCTGCCAGGGGCCTGGCTGTTCCGGAAGAGTCGGGGGCATGAGTGGGAGTCAGGGTTTCCCAAAGAAACAGAACCGACGGGGTGAGCACAGGGAGACCTCAACGCCGAGGAATGGCAGCTGGGACACTGCGCGTATGCACAGTAGCACATGTGTTCACACAGCCACACGTGCAGTTACATGTGCACACGTGCAGGCACACGCACAGTCACGCGTGCACTCACACATGTGCACACGTGTGCAGGAACTGCCCAGCAGAGTGCCGGAGCAGAGCCTCCAGAACGGGGGAGTGAGGTGCAGGCTGACCCCGGTCTGTCCCTTGCTGCCGTGTGTGTCCTTGGGCAGAAGACCAGCCCTCGCTGCCCGGACTCCCCCACGGCACAGCCTCCCCCACGGGGCAGCCAGGTCCCCGGACAGGGCTGCGGGGGCAGACAGCTCTCGGCACAGCCAAGCTCTGGCTGTTATCGACGACAGTCGGGTGGGGACGCTCTCCTTGCCCTGAGCGTCTGCGCGGACCTCCCGCCGTCCGCGCTCTCACACACATCACTGCCCTGTTTCCTCCTGGGCCCGGCCCAGCTGGGAGGAGGCGGCCTCGGAGAAGAATGGACAGTTGTCTCCAGGGCCAGGGCCGTCCCTCATTCAGACCAGCGGCTCTGAGGCTGCCGAGCCCACGGCCAGGCTGCAGGGCCGGGCGGGGACGGGGGGCCGCCACCCCGCAGCCCCTCCTCCCGGCTGTGGCCAGGCCGCCCAGGAGCCAGGCACCAGGAGAAGAGATGCAGGTTTTCACAGGAAATATCCTGATTTTTAAATATCAGAAACCTGTTCACTCAAATGGTGAAAAAGCCGGCGTGCGAGTCCACACCCAGGCCCCTGGGCCAGGCGGCCGTGAGTGCAGGGCACACGCAGGGCACACGCAGGGCACACGCAGGGCACACGCAGGGGAGGACGGCCCGCCCTCTGGCCCCCGCAGCCTGGACTGCTCTAGAAGGACCAGCAGCCTCTGTGGGGCCTCCCCACCCCTCACTGGGGCCTCCTTCTGGGCCTCAGGGCGCCAGCGAGAGCCCCACACAGCCAGCCCTGGAGCAGGGCTCAGGGGCCGAGCACCAACCACGGACCAGGAGGTCAGGGTTCGAGTCCTATCAGGGCACAGGCCTGGGTTCTGGGCTCGACCCCCAGTGTGGGGTGCGCAGGAGGCAGCCGGTCCGTGACTCTCTGGCCGTCCTGGTGTTTGATAATCCTCACCGAGGGTATGTTTCCATTTCTCTCTCTCTCTCTCTCTCTCTCTCTCTCTCTCTCTCTCTCTCTCTCTTTTAGAGAGAGAGGGAAAAATAGAGAGAAACATCAATGTGAGAGGAACACCCGACCAGGCCCTGGGCTGGGAGGAGCCTGCAACCCAAGTACCTGCCCTCGACTGGACTTGGACCCGGGACCCTCTGGGGGGGACGCCGGCCACACAGCTGCCGCCCCCGTCAGTGACTGACAGCCGCCTGTCACAGCCCTCAGGGCCAGCCCCGTGGACAGGAAGTGAGTCACACGTGTGCAGCAGAGAAGCCTGGTGCCATTTTCCAAAATCAAACCTTTAGCTGAGAGCGTTACAGACCACACGCCGCTGGACATACGAACAACACAGAGACCCCACGGCCCTCCACAGCCACGCACCCCGAAAACCCAGTGCCTCCTTGCCCAGGTTCTGACGAGGGAGCAGCCGCCAACCTGGCCCAGAGCCCGCCCTCACATGTACTGTGTGCGTCACCACACACACGTGGGGCCGGGACGCCATGTGTACAGAACACACACGTGTGCACAGAACACACACGTGTATAGAACACACATGTGTGTACAGAACAGAGCCTCAGATCCCAGGAAGACTCATAGGAGTGGGCGTGGGGCTGCCTGCCCTGGTTGCAGAGGGTGAGAGTGTGGGCTCAGGGCACACATGGACGCTTGTCCCCACCTCCCAGCTGCACACACGGCCATGTGACCTGCACACACACACCCCACCGTGCCCACGCGGCCTGCACGCCCCCCGTGTCTGCGTCCGCAGGCGCACCTCCGTGCCCACAACCACACAACCTGCCCCCGTGCCCACAGCCATGTGACCTCCACGCCCCCCACGGCCACGGCCACGGCCACGCCACGCGATCTGCACACACACCCCACGTCTGCAGGCGCACCTCTGTGCCCACAGCCACACAACCTGCCCCCGTGCCCACAGCCATGTGACCTCCACGCCCCCCACGGCCACGGCCACAGCCACACGATCCGCAGGCGCACCTCCGTGATGATGAAGAAGTCGTCGCCGGGCTCGCCCTGCACCACGATCTTCTCTCCGTCCTCAAACTGCACGGGCTCCAGGGCGTCGGCCACCGTCAGGCGCTCCCACTTCTCCAGGGACTCTGGGGGAGGGGGGGTGGCGGTGTCACCCAATGGCACCTCAGACCCGCCCCAGCCCTCCATGAGGTCCGTGCGGGGGACCGGAGCAGAGGCCGAGGGGCCGAGGGCCGACACACAGACCGGCCTCGGGGGGCGTGGCTCAGATGGGCTGCTCCAGCGCACGTCACACACCACATGCCACATGTCACGCCACATGCCACATGCCACATGCCACATGCCACATGCCACGCCACACGCCACACGCCACATGGCACACATCACATGCCACACATCACGTGCCACATATCACGTGCCACACGCCACGTGGCACACACCACATGCCACATATCACATGCCACATATCACATGCCACGCCACATGGCACACGCCACATGCCATGCATCACATGCCACATATCACGTGCCACACGCCACATGGCACACGCCACATGCCACACGCCACATGCCACATGCCACACGTCACGCCCCCGCCCCCACGTCTAAGCTGAGGAGTGCTCGGTGCCCTCGGCTCTCCGGGAGATCAGAGCTGCTGCGCTCTGCAAACAGCAGAGCCGGCTGACAGGACAGGGGCTGTGGCTTTGAAAGGACCGAGCGTGTGCTCAGGCCGCGTGTGCCAGTGCCAGAGGACACGCCGGTTCGCGTGGCCACCCTCAGGCGGGCACCGGGTTCCACAGCCACGTGTGCCTCCAGGCTGGCTGTGCACGGCCCCGCCCGCCCGGTCCCTCTAACCCTCGGAGGGACCCCTCGCGCTCCCTGTAGGAGCTTTGCTCGCTGGTTCCGGCCCGGCCCGCCAGACGCACGGATGTGGGTCAGTGGCTAAAAACACACGGCCGAGCCTCTGTTTTAGTCTGGGGAAGGGGCCGCTCTCCCGCTGTACAACTCCTGCCACCCTCCAGCCAGCCCGGGGTCCGGGGTGCCCGGGGCTGGGGGGTGCCCGGGGTCGGGGCGCCCGGGGTCGGGGGGCGCCGGGGCCGGGGGGCGCCCGGGGCCGGGGGGTGCCCGGGGCCGGGGTGCCCAGGAGCTGTGGGCATGGATGCTCAGGGTTGGAGGATAAGCTGGAGGAAATGGCACTGGCCGTAGAGGACAGACAGACCAGCAACACGCCTGCGGACAAAGATGGCTTGATTCTGACCAACAGCAGCGTGCTCACATGTGTGTCCATGTGTTCATACATGCAGGTGTGTGCACACATATGTGGGCTGTGCACAGGTGCACACCTGTGAGCATGCACATGCGGCCAAGATGTGTGTGCGCCTGCTGTGCCCAGCACCCAGCCCACGGAGGCTGAGGCCGGACAGTGGGGGTGGGCTGGGAGGGGGGGTGGGGGTGGGGTGGGGATAGGGGTGGGGGTGGGGTGGGGGTGGGGGTGAGGAGGGATGGGATGGGCTGGGATGGGAGTGGGGGGGTGCGGGATGGAGGTGGAGGTGGGGGTGGGGTGGGGATAGGGGTGGGGGTGGCGTGGGGTAGGGGGGGTGGGGGTGGGGGTGAGGAGGGATGGGATGGGCTGGGGTGGAAGTGGGGGAGTGGGGGAATGGAGGTGGGGGTGGGCTGGGGGTGGGGGTGGGGTGGGGTGGGGGTGAGGAGGGATGGGGTGGGCTGGGGTGGGGATGGGGGTGGGGTAAGGGTGGGGGTGGGGGGGGTGGGGGGGGCTGAAGGTGGGGGGGTGCGGTGAGTGTGGAGGTGGGGGGTGGGGGGATGGAGGTGGAGGTGGGGGTGGGGTGGGGTGGGGTGGGGGTGGGGGGTGGGGGTGGGGGTGGGGATGGGCTGGGGTGGGAGTGGGGGGTAGGGGGATGGAGGGGGGGTGGGGTGGGCTGGGGTGGGGGTGGGGTTGGGGTAAGGGTGGGGGTGGGGGGTGGGGGGGGCTGAAGGTGGGGGGGGTGCGGTGGGTGTGGAGGTGGGGGTGGGGGGATGGAGGTGGAGGTGGGGGTGGGGTGGGGTGGGGTGGGGGTGAGGAGGGATGGGGTGGGCTGGGGTGGGGGTGGGGTTGGGGTAGGGGTGGGGGTGGGGGTGGGGGTGGGGATGGGCTGGGGTGGGAGTGGGGGGGTGGGGGGATGGAGGGGGGGTGGGGTGGGCTGGGGTGGGGGTGGGGTTGGGGTAGGGGTGGGGGTGGGGGTGGGGTGGGGGTGGGGGTGGGGTGGGGTGGGGGTGGGGGGGTGGGGGGATGGGGGGGGGGTGGGGTGGGCTGGGGTGGGGGTGGGGTGGGGTTGGGGTAAGGTGGGGGTGGGGGTGGGGGGGCTGAAGGGGGGGGGGTGCGGTGGGTGTGGAGGTGGGGGTGGGGGGATGGAGGTGGAGGTGGGGTGGGGGTGGGGTGGGGTGGGGGTGAGGAGGGCTGGGGTGGGCTGGGGTGGGGGTGGGGTTGGGGTGGGGGTGGGGGGGTGGGGGGGGTGGGGGGGCTGAATGGTGGGGGGGTGCGGTGGGTGTGGAGGTGGGGGGTGGGGGGTGGACTGACCGAGGATGGAGACCTTGCTGAGGAACTCCTCGTACATCTTGCGCTTCCGCAGCGTGCTGCCCTGTGGGGAGGGGTCGAGGGAGGGTTTGTGCCCGGGGCAGGCTCGTCCACGTCTCCCCGAGTGACCCCTCTGCCCTCCGCGCCCCAGAGCCCCTCCGATGACAGAGTCCAGGGAGCGGCCTCGTCCCAATGCCGGCACCTCGTCCCTCCGGCCCGCAGGGCCCTGACCACGCCGGGGGGCCACGCCGGGGGGCCACGCCCCTGAGCGCATCCTCCCAGGGCTGGGCCCGCCCTCCTCCGGCCAAGGACGTGGAGGCGGCGGCTGGACGCCCGCTCGGGGAGGGCGCAGACCCTGCTCCGGCCGCCCTGCCTGAGGAGGAGAGAAACGGAGGGGGCCACGTGGCACGGCCTGTCCCAGACAGCTATGACAGAAATGCGACAGCGTGGAGAGCATCAGGAATGCTGCCCGGGAACGGGGTTCCCAGGCGCCCTGCAGGCTCAGACTCACACTGCTGGGCATGAGCGGAGCCCCGTGTCCCCCCCCAGCATCCAGACCCCAGGAGCCCTCCTGCAGGAGACTGCGCCCACGACGCACTGCCTAAGGATGCTCCAGCCACACCCTGGCCTCCAACAGAGGACACTCAGGCGCATGCCTGGGGGGCACTGCCAGCTGGACAGTGTGGGCCGGGGCACTGTGAGCTGAGCCTCAGAAACACCCACCGCACTGACCGTGAGGGACAGACTCAGCTGTTTCCTAGGGGTGGAATGGTGGTGATGGTGGTGGTGGTGATGGTGGTTATGATAATGATGGTGGTGATGGTGGTGGTGGTGATGGTGGTTATGATAATGATGGTGGTGATGGTGATGGTGGTGATGGTGTTAGTGATGGTGGTGATGGTGCTGGTGGTGGTGATGGTGTTAGTGATGGTGGTGATGGTGCTGGTGGTGATGGTACTGGTGGTGGTGATGGTGGTGATGGTGTTGGTGATGGTGGTGATAATGGTGGTGGTGGTGATGGTGCTGATGGTGGTGGTGGTGATGGTGGTGATGGTGTTGGTGATGGTGGTGATAATGGTGGTGGTGGTGGTGATGGTGATGGTGTTAGTGATGGTGGTGGTGATGGTGGTGATTGATAGTGGTGGTGGTGATGGTGGTGATGGTGTTAGTGATGGTGGTGGTGGTGATGGTGGTGATGGTGGTTATGATAATGGTGGTGGTGGTGGTGATGGTGCTGATGGTGATGGTGGTGGTGATGGTGGTGATGGTGTTGGTGATGGTGGTGATAATAGTGATGATGGTGATGATGGTGGTGCTGATGGTGATGGTGGTGGTGATGGTGGTGATGGTGTTGGTGATGGTGGTGATAATGGTGGTGGTGGTGATGATGGTGATGGTGTTAGTGATGGTGGTGGTGATGGTGGTGATTGATGGTGGTGGTGGTGGTGGTGATGGTGGTGATGGTGTTAGTGATGGTGGTGGTGGTGATGGTGGTGATGGTGGTTATGATAATGATGGTGGTGGTGGTGATGGTGCTGATGGTGATGGTGGTGGTGATGGTGGTGATGGTGTTGGTGATGGTGGTGATAATGGTGGTGGTGGTGGTGATGGTGATGGTGTTAGTGATGGTAGTGGTGATGGTGGTGATGGTGGTGGTGGTGGTGGTATTGCACTCTTCAATGAATACAGGGAAGGAGGACCATCGGAGGGTCAGCACACTCTAACTCCAACCCCAGGCTGCCCATGACCCTCGCTCCTGGACCCGTCCAGCCTTTCTGTGCCTCAGTTTCTCCATCAGGAGGGTGACCCGGCACCACCTCCTCTGTCCGTCTCTGATCTGGTCCTCCCGGGCCAGCAGCTGCCCCTCTCCCTCAGGTCTTTCCAGGTGTGAGGCTCAGGGAGGGGTCCCCACGGGCTCTTGTCCACGTGGCTGCTAAGTGGCGGAGCCAAGGCTGAAACAGCCGATACCCACACCGCAGAGTCCACGCTGTGCTGGACACGGCTTCTCTCCCCGAGGGGCCGGCACGGGCCGCCCGACCCCACATGCTTGTCCTGTGCCACGATGCCTGCCCTCAGCCTCTCACTGAGGAAGGGAGGCCAGCCTGGCCGCCCAGCCCGTCGCCCCGTCCCTGCCGGTCACGACACAGGCATTTCTCCGAACCATTTGAAACTCACAGGACCCGGCAGGCCCACCGCCGGTGGAATGCAGGCACGTGAGCCCTGCAAAGGGCTCAGTGCAAAGGCCGTCTGCCTCCCTCGCAGAGTGACAGCGGAGGGCGCCCGAACCCCCAGGGAAGGAGACCGCCCCAAAGGCTGATGGGAAGTTTTCAGAAAGTTTCCTCTGTGGTGAGACCGCGGGTGGGGCTGGGCTGGGACCCGGGCCATGTGCTCGCTCTGAGCGGGCGTCCAGGGACCAGCTATGACCTAGGACAGAGGTCAGCAAACTCATTGGTCAACAGAGCCAGCTGGGCGCAGCAGGAGCCTGGAGGCCGAGCCGCCAGTGAGGCTGGGCAGGGCCTCCTGCTGGGAACAGTGGGGGGGGGGGGGGGGGGCAGGGGACACTCTAGGGAACCCAGAACCGGGGCGAACATTTTGGGAGGCAGCCGCGCCTGGGCGACCCCGCCGATGTCCCTCCCCAGTGCCCATGCCCGTGCCCATGCCCGTGCCCATGCCCGCGGCCGCATGTCCAGCTCAGCGCTGGACCAACGCTGGGACCCACTATTCCACATCAAATCCCCACAGGAGGGCCTGAGGCCGAAGCTGCAGGTCCTGCAGACACGCCTGGGGACACGCCCTGGACACACCCAAGACACGCCTGGGACACGCCTGGGACGCGCAGTCCTCTTCCTGCCGGCAGCACCACCGGGCTATTCTTAGGGCCCAGGGACCAGAATTAACTCAGAGGAAGAGCCAGCTGCCTCTCTGGTTTGGGAACTTCCCTAAATATAAGCTCCAGCCACAAAACCCCACAGCCAAGGGGCTCAGCGGCTGGCGGGAAGCAGGACTCGCACACCCGGGCCAGGTGCCTCCAGGCGACGGGATTGTCCCCAGAGCCCGCCTCTGGGCAGGAGCCCCGGGGCACAGGAGGGAGCAGGGGGCAGGGGGAAGAGGGGCAGGGGGCAGGGGACAGGGAGCAGGGGGGCAGGGGAACAGGGGGCAGAGGAGCAGGGGGCAGGGGGCAGGGAGCAGGGGGCAGGGGAGCAGGGGGGCAGGGGAGCAGGGGGGCAGGGGAGCAGTGGGCAGGGGGCAGGGGGCAGGGGGCAGGGAGCAGGGGGGCAGGGGGACAGGGGCAGGGGGGCAGAGGGCAGGGGGCAGGGGGACAGGGAGCAGGGGGGCAGGGAGCAGGGGGCAGGGGGGCAGGCGAACAGGGGGGCAGGGGAGCAGGGGGCAGGGGGAAGAGGGGCAGGGGGCAGGGGGGCAGGGGAGCAGGGGGGCAGGGGAGCAGTGGGCAGGGAGCAGGGGGGCAGGGGGCAGGGAGCAGGGGGGCAGGGGAACAGGGGGCAGGGGGGCAGGGGGCAGGAGGCAGAGGGCAGGGGGGCAGGGAGCAGGGTGCAGGGGAGCAGGCGAACAGGGGGCAGGGGGGCAGGGGGCAGGGGGGCAGGCAGAGGAGACATCCTGGGCAGCCGTGGTGGGCACTCGGCGTCCCTTCCCAAGGGCACGAACAAGGAGCTCCCCGGTGCCCCCACCCGAGCCGAACCCCCCACGCCCTGGGCTCTGGGCCGCTCACCATGAGGATGTGGCGGTAGCTGAGGATGCAGCTCGCAGGCCCGCCCATGGCGCTGGAAGCCAGCCTCCCCGCCCCCCCCCCCCCAGGCTCAGGGCAGCCTGGCCCATGGCACTCACCATGAGGATGGGGCTCAGGGCGGCCTGGCCCATGGCACTCACCATGAGGATGGGGCTCAGGGCGGCCTGGCCCCTGGCACTCACCATGAGGATGCGGCTCAGGGCGGCCTGGCCCATGGCACTCACCATGAGGATGGGGCTCAGGGCGGCCTGCCCATGGCACTCACCATGAGGATGGGGCTCAGGGCGGCCTGGCCCATGGCACTCACCATGAGGATGGGGCTCAGGGCGGCCTGCCCATGGCACTCACCATGAGGATGGGGCTCAGGGCGGCCTGGCCCATGGCACTCACCATGAGGATGCGGCTCAGGGCGGCCTGGCCCATGGCACTCACCATGAGGATGCGGCGGTAGCTGTCACGGTCGATGCCCCAGAGCTTGAGGTCGGTCTTGGCCTTCACGGTGGCCGCCCGGGGGGTGCCGTAGATGAGTGCCAGCTCCCCAAAGCTGCCGCCCTCGCTGATGCCGGTCACCCACTCCCCGTTCACGTACACCTGGGCAGCACGAGAAAGGTCACGGGGCGCGGGGTCAGAGCAACATGGCCGCCACGGGAGGTCCTGACTGGTGGAAAGCGTGCTCTCCTCCCTGGCCCGGCCACGGTGCCCGCCCCCAACCCTGCCCGGCCCCCCAGCCCTGCCCGGCCCCCCCAACCCTGCCCATCCCCCCCAACCTTGCCCACCCCCCAGACCTGGCCAGGGTGCCCGTCCCTCCAACCCTATCCTCCCCGCCGTCCTCCCCACCGGCTGTCCTCCCCACCGGCTGTCCTCCCGGCCATCCTCCCCACCGACTGTCCTCCCCACCGGCCGTCCTCCCCGCAGTCCTCCCAGCCGCTGTCCTCCCCACCGGCTGTCCTCCCCACCGACTGTCCTCCCCACCGACTGTCCTCCCCGCCGGCCGTCCTCCCCGCCGGCCGTCCTCTCGGCCGCTGTCCTCCCCACCGGCTGTCCTCCCCGCCGGCTGTCCTCCCCGCCGGCTGTCCTCCCGGCCGCTGTCCTCCCCGCCGGCTGTCCTCCCGGCCGCTGTCCTCCCCACCGGCTGTCCTCCCCACCGGCTGTCCTCCCCGCCGGCTGTCCTCCCCGCCGGCTGTCCTCCCCACCGGCTGTCCTCCCCACCGGCTGTCCTCCCCGCCGGCTGTCCTCCCCGCCAGCTGTCCTCCCCGCCGGCTGTCCTCCCCACCGGCTGTCCTCCCGGCAGCTGTCCTCCCCGCTGTCCTCCCCACCGGCTGTCCTCCCCATCGGCTGTCCTCCCTGCTGTCCTCCCAGCCGCCGTCCTCCCCACTGGCTGTCCTCCCCGCCGGCTGTCCTCCCGGCAGCTGTCCTCCCCGCCGGCTGTCCTCCCCACCGGCTGTCCTCCCGGCAGCTGTCCTCCCCGCTGTCCTCCCCCACCGGCTGTCCTCCCCACCGGCTGTCCTCCCTGCTGTCCTCCCAGCCGCCGTCCTCCCCACTGGCTGTCCTCCCCGCCGGCTGTGCTCCCCGCTGTCCTCCCCGCTGTCCTCCCCGCCGGCTGTCCTCCCCGCCGGCTGTCCTCCCAGCCGCTGTCCTCCCCGCTGTCCTCCCCCACCGGCTGTCCTCCCCACCGGCTGTCCTCCCCGCCGGCTGTCCTCCCCGCCGGCTGTCCTCCCCGCCGGCTGTCCTCCCCACCAGCTGTCCTCCCAGCCGCTGTCCTCCCCGCTGTCCTCCCCGCCGGCTGTCCTCCCCGCCGGCTGTCCTCCCCACCGGCTGTCCTCCCCCACCGGCTGTCCTCCCCGCCGGCTGTCCTCCCGGCCGCTGTCCTCCCCACCGGCTGTCCTCCCGGCCACTGTCCTCCCGTCAATGGCCAGCCAGGCCCCCGAGGGCCAGGCAGATCCCGGGTCAGCGCGGGTGCGGCCCCGCGTTCCCGCCGTGCCCCGGCCCCGTGCCCCGCCCGGCCCGCACCCCGAGCACAGCGTGGACCGTGGCCGCAGAGCACCAGGGCCACGGTCAGAGCGGCTCTGTTCTCCCTCCGTCGATGGGCACGAAGAACGGCCCCCATGGAGTGGGCGCAGCCGGGGAGAGCGAGTCATGGAGGCCGTTCTCATTGGAACCAACGTGTCCTTATCGCAGGGAGAGGTGGTGCCGAGCAGCCAGCGAGGAGGACATGGGGGTGCCTCCTCCGCCCGAGGCCGGTCAGGGACCGCCGACCGCCCGCCCGAGGCCGGACAGGGACCGCCGACCGCCCGCCCCCGAGGCCAGACAGGATCGCACCGCCGAGAGCCGGACAGGGACCGCACGCCCCGAGGCCGGACAGGGAACGCGACCGTCCCCGCCCGAGGCCGACAGGGACCGCCGAACGACCGCCCGAGGCCGGACAGGGACCGCCCGCCCCGAGGGCGCGACGCCCCCCGAGGCCGGCCAGGGACGCGCGTCCGCCCGCCCGAGGCCGGACGGACCGCCGGACCCGCCCGCCCGAGGCCGTTACAGGGACCGCCGACCGCCCGCCCGAGGCCGGACAGGGACCGCCCAACCGCCCGCCCGAGGCCGGACAGGGACCGCCCGCCCGAGGCCGGACAGGGACCGCCGACCGCCCGCCCGAGGCCGGACAGGGACCGCCGACCGCCCGCCCGAGGCCGGACAGGGACCGCCGACCGCCCGCCCGAGGCCGGACAGGGACCGCCGACCGCCCGCCCGAGGCCGGACAGGGACCGCCGACCGCACCGCCCGAGCGGCGGACACCGGACCGCCCGCCCGAGGCCGGACGGACCGCGGACCGCCCGCCCGAGGCCGGACAGGGACCGCCGCGCCCGAGGCCGGACAGGGACCGCCCGCCCGAGGCCGGACAGGGACCAGCCCGCCCGAGGCCTGGACGGGGGCCGCCCGCCCGAGCCGGACAGGGACCGCCGACCGAGGCCGGGACAGGGACCGCCCGCCCGAGGCCGGACAGGGACCCGCCCGCCCGAGGCCGGACGGGGGCCACCAGCCGGGAGTTTCCAGGGAAGCTCGAGGCAGAGCTTCCTGCGGCGTCGGCGTCCGTCCGTCCGTCCATCCGTCCGTCCGTCCCAGGGCCTGCCCCGGGAGCCTTCCCCCTCCGCCCGGCCCGCCCGCTGCTGGCCACCTCAGCCCCACGTGCCCTCTGCCCAGCGGGAGCCGCACACGCCACCCGTCCTCCGGAGGCGTGTGGACAGGCCTGTCCAGGTCCTTTTCCAAGAGCCCGGAGCGGGGGCGGGGGCACACAGCCCGGTGCTGGCCCCTCGGCCTCAGCTGGTCTTCCCGACCCTGCTCTTCCGGGAACCCCGACCGTGGAGCTGCACCCACAAACGTCAGCGCCCACGAACCCGGTGAGCAGCTCCTCTCCCCACCGCTCAGGCCGCGGTGCGGGGTCTCCCGGGGCCCCTGCCAGGGACAGTCCGTGAGGACCCAGGAGCGGGAAGGGATCGAGCAGTGAGCCCCCGCTGCCTCCGTGTCGGTGAGCGGGCCCAGCCCCTCGTCCTCTGGGCCACACGGGGACGGCCCGCTGAGGGCAGTTCCGGTTTGGGCTGTGACCCCGACGCCGGACGCCCCGTCCTTCTGGGTCACAGCACAGGGAGCAGGAGCAGGGGTGTGGCAGCAGAGCCGCCCTGATGGCGGCTCCCGCCTTTCCCAGGGCACGGCCCCCCGGGACAGGGACGGGCCCGGTGGACCCCAGCGCCCAGGCTGCAGGCCGAGAGGAGTCAGAGGCCGGCATTGTGGGCCGGCCCGGCCCAGCACAGAGGCCGTCTCTCCCGGACAGAGGCCTCTGTCCCCGGGGCCGCCCAGCCCAGCTGGCACGGGCTGCCTCTTGCTTTGTTTCCTTCTGTCCTTGTTTTCTTCTTTTAAAGAAGGTGGTGGGAGGCCCCGGGCCACACGGAGGCAATCACCACGACCGTGGCTTCTCTGGTCGGACCCGGAGCTCCCACCCGGCCGTCCGGTCCTTCCGGCCGTTCACCGTCCACGCGGCACGCGGCAGCCGAGCTGCTGAGGCCCCGAGCCCGGCGCTTGGGCCAGCAGGAGGCGGTGAGGCCGGAGCCGGGCTGAGGGCACGCACACACACACACACGCACTCGTCACAGGTCATGCTCAGACCGTGGAGAGAGGGTCCGAGCAGAGGCCAGGACACAGGCCTGATGCAGCCGCAGACGTGGGGAGAGGCGGGGCGGGAGAGCTTGGCATCTGGGCCTGGTGCTGGGTGAGGGCCGCGGGGCAGCCTGCAGGGGCAGCGAGGAGCAGGCCCCGACCAGGTCACTAAGAGCCGCCCGGGCCAGCGGCACCTGTGGACGGCGGATGCAGGGACAGGGCCAGCAGCCGGTCTGGAGCAGGCAGTGCTGACGGAGGCTCAGGTCGGACACCTCAGACCGGGCAGGGCTGGAGGCGGAGATGATGCTGAGGGAAGGCACACACCACCTCCGTGAACCCCCGAGGCCGCCATGGGCAGTGCTGGGTCCGTCAGCACAGGACTGAGGGCATCACTCACCTGGCCGTGCCCAGTCAGTGCTTGCCGTACCCACCTGCCCGTGCCCACCTGGCCATGCCCACCTGGCACTGTCCACCTGGCATTGTCCACCTGGCATTGTCCACCTGGTCATGCCCACCTGGCCGTGCCCACCTGGCATTGTCCACCTGGCATTGTCCACCTGGCTATATCCACCTGGCCATGCCCACCTGGCATTGTCCACCTGGTCGTGCCCACCTGGCTGTGCCCACCTGGCATTGTCTGCCTGGTCATGCCCACCTGGCATTGTCCATCTGGCATTGCCCACCTGGCATTGCCCACCTGGCCATGCCCACCTGGTTGTGCCCACCTGGCATTGTCTGCCTGGTCGTGCCCAGCTGGACAGGTAGCTGGGCGATGAGAACTGGGGAAAGTGCCAGAAGCTGGGCCAGGGGTGGGGAGGCCCCGCTGTCTCGCTCCATCGCCTGCCCCCAGCCGACCCCACAGAAAGGAAACCAGCTGGACAGCCGTCTGGGGACTGGGCACGAGGCGCCAGTCACCTGAGCTGCCCACGTGGCCGAGCAGACGCGGGCACCCCCGCTCCTGCCGTCGCTACAGCCCGGGTGAAGGTCGCCCCGCGGGCAGCGGGCCTGCGAGTGCCTCCTCAGTGCTAACCAAGGCTCCTGGCTGCCTCCCCCGCCTCCCAGGCTCCCGGCACCAGGAGGGGGCGTCCGTGCAGGTGCGGGGGCACCTGGTCCGGGAGGTCACCTTCCCCGCATCCCTGAGGCCCCAGCCACGCCTCCTGCTCCCCGGGGACCCACTGGCACTGCTCTGCCCACGCCTCCTGCTCCCTGGGGACCCACTGGCTCTGCTCCGCCCACGGTCACCTGCTCCCCGGGGACCCACTGGCTCTGCCCCGCCCAACCTGCTCCCCGGGGACCCACTGGCTCTGCTCCACCCACGCCTCCTGTTCCCCGGGACCCACTGGCTCTGCCCCGCCCACGGTCACCTGCTCCCGGGGGACCCACTGGCTCTGCCCCGCCCAACCTGCTCCCCGGGGACCCACTGGCTCTGCCCCGCCCAC
Organism: Pipistrellus kuhlii; assembly: GCF_014108245.1. Lineage (NCBI taxonomy): Eukaryota > Metazoa > Chordata > Mammalia > Chiroptera > Vespertilionidae > Pipistrellus > Pipistrellus kuhlii. The sequence continues at coordinate 327,222 of NW_023425420.1, read as the reverse complement.
TCCTCCTGCTCCCGGGGGACCCACTGGCTCCACCCACGGTCACCAGCTCCCCGGGGACCCACTGGCACTGCTCCCCGGGGACCCACTGGCACTGCTCCCCGGGGACCCACTGGCACTGCTCTGCCCACGGTCACCTGCTCCCCAGGGACCCACTGGCTCTGCTCCGCCCACGGTCACCTGCTCCCCGGGGACCCACTGGCTCTGCTCCGCCCACACCTCCTGCTCCCGGGGGACCCACTGGCACTGCCCCGCCCACACCTCCTGCTCCCCGGGGACTCACTGGCTCTGCCCCGCCCACGCCTCCTGCTCCCCGGGGACTCACTGGCTCTGCTCCCCGGGGACCCACTGGCACTGCTCCGCCCACGCCTCCTGCTCCCCGGGGACCCACTGGCTCTACCCCGCCCACGGTCACCCAGACCCCTCACTGGCCCTGAACTGTGCACCTAAAACCAGCGCCGCCCAGCTGGCGGGGCTCAGGGGTGGAGCGCCAACCTAGGAACCAGGAGGCCAGGGTTCGATTCCCACTCAGGGCACAGGCCCACGGCTCAGCTCCATCCCCAGGGGGGCGAGCAGGAGGGGGCTGAGCAATGATTCTCTCTCCTCATGGGTGTTTCTCTCTCGCCCTCTCCCTTCCTCTCTGAAACCAATAAAATAGGTTTTTTAAATCCTCAACACAGCAGATTCACGTTCGCGCAGGAGAAAACAGAACGGCTCAGGCCCACGCCGAGGGACACGGAGCAGACGCTGTGACCCGAGAGCAGACGTCATGTCCAGGTGCCTGTCCCGCAGCCGCTGCAGGAGGCTCGCCCACCACAGGGGCCGAAGGCTCTCCTTCCAGCCCTCGGTGAAGCCGAGGGAATCCGGGGGGATGTGTGGGGGAATCTGGGGGGACGGGGCGGGGGATGGGGGGGCACATGAGCCCCACACAGAGGCCGGAGGAACTGGCATTCCCTGAGCTTCGGGGCCGGGGCCGGGGCCCTTTTGGGTGGCGACACCGCGTTCCAGGAATAAAACCGGTCGGAAGGTGATTTTATACTTAGAAAGCGGATTATAGCTCTGGCCACACGCAGGCCGAGGCAGGCACTTCCACCGTCTCCGGAAAACCACGGTTCCAGCCAAACCTGGTGTTTGTGGCGTTTGGTCACCTGGCCGACCCCTGGGGCACCGCCGGTCAGAGGGCAGCACCCGCCCGCCCGCAGGAGGGGTGCTCAGGGTGCCAGGCTGGGTCCTGGGGGGCTTCGGGCAGCAGGGGCACCCGTGCAGATTTGGGGTCCCCCTCTGCTCCACGGACAGGTGTGGGGTCCACCGAGCAGGACGGGGGCAGGGGTGGCCAGAAGGCCAGACAGTCCACGCCCACCCAGCCCCATGGCACGGTCTCATTCGGCCGGCTCTCGGGTGAACTAACGGGACCCAGAGGCTCAGGTGCCAGCAGAGGTAACAGGCCTGAGCCTCAGGCCCCCGCTCGGGGTACCTGACCCGCCGTCTGCCCCAGGACCGGGAACAGCTCTGGAGACCCCGATGCTGGGCCCCAGGCTCCCGGAAAGAAACAGCCAGGCCAGCATGGCTCTGTGGTTGAGCATTGACCTACGAACCAGGAGGTCAGGGTTCGATTCCCGATCAGGACACAGGCCCGGGGTTGCAAGCTCGATCCCCAGTGTGGAGCATGCAGGAGGCAGCCGATTGATGATTCATCATGGATGTTTCTCTCTCTCCCTCTCCCTTCCCCTCTGAAATCAATGAAAATAATTTTTTTATTTTTTTTTAAGAAAAAGCTGAAACTGGGTTGGCTCAGTGGATGGAGCGTCGGCCTGCAGACTGAAAGGTCAAGGGCATGTGCCTTGGTTGCAGGTACATCCCCAGTGGGGGGTGTGCAGGAGGCAGCTGATCGATGTTTATCTCTCATCGATGTTTCTAACTCTCTATCCCTCTTCCTCTCTGTAAAAAAACAATAAAATATATCTTAAAAAATAATAATAAAAAAGAAAGAAATGGCAGAGAACTCTGGGGATGGCAAGGGCGGAGGGGGAGCCGGACCTGAACCAGGAAGGAGCCCAAACACCCCCAGGGCCCACCCGCCCCTGCCCGGCGGCTCTGAGGCAGACCGTCCAGCGTCCACCCCGAGGACACTGCCCAGCCGGGCCCGGCCGCACCCGCGCCTGTCTTCCCCGTTTCCTGGGCTGGAGTTTTTTTTAACCCAGAAGCCAGCGGGAGCGGACTCTGTGGGCTGGCAGCCGGGCCTCCCGCCTCCAGCTTCCTCCGGGCCTCGGCTCCTGCCTCGGTGTCCCTCTTCGGGGGGGAGAGAAGCCGCCCCACCCAGACGGGAAGGCGGGCCGGCCCGGGGCCTGCACGCGGCAGGCAGAGACCCCGGCTCCCGGCTCCCGGCTCCCGGCTCCCGGCCTCGCCCTCAGACCACGCGCGTGACCTCGCCGAGATCCCCATGGTGACTCATTTCCTCTGCCACCTCCTCCGGAAGCGAGGGCCGCTGCCGGCTCCCAGAATGGGCTGCCGCGGACACAGATGGGGAGATAATGAGTCCCGTCCCCCAGAATAGCGCGGCTGAGCCGGAGCCGAGCCCGGTCGGGGGCGCCCCCGGCAGCAGGGGCACCGCGGGGACTGCGGTCTGCGAAGGAGAGGGGGGCGTGGAGGCCATGAGATGCCCCGTCCCCAGGGCTGGCATCTGAGGTCTGGGGGACCAGCTGGGACGCGGCGGCTGCAGGGCCTGGCAAACACACCCTGAATGTGCACCTGGTCACGGACCCCGGACAGCCGGGCAGCCGAGCCAACGTGGTCACGCTGACGGGCACACGCAGGGCGGCGGGACCACGGAGGCCTCGCCGAGGGCACCTGCGGTGTGGACACCCAGGTGGTGTGTGGGGGACGAGAGGGAAGCGGGAGCTGACGGCCGCTGAGGGGGGCTCCCAGCACAGGCCCCGGGCGAGGGGTGGCGGGAGCCGAGAGGCTGTGGCACCCAGCCCGTTGGAGGGCTGCTGCGGGCGCACTGTGGGTGCGGCAAGTGTGGGACGCCCAGAGCCATGGGGCAGGGGCCGGCCCAACCGCGATCGAAGGACAGCCGCTCCGTGAAAGTGTGGGTCCAAACCCCGAGACAGGTGGGAGCAAATCAACAGTAAGAGGCAGGAGAAACCACATTCTGGGAGACGCACTTCCCCGATCCGCCCAGAGGTACTTACGTCCGCTTCCCCCTGGTCAACGACGTAGAAGTTATCACCTTCGTCCCCTGAAACAGGAGACAGTGTCTCACGCCGAGGACACAGCTGGGCCTGTTCCTCTCGTAGCCTCTCTGTGCGCCGCCGCCTACACCGGCCGGGGAGTCCTGGGCCTCGTCCACTTTTAAGACGTGTTTAAACAGCCCTGGCCAGTGTGGCTCAGTGGCCAGAGTGTCAGTCCCAGGTTCGATTCCTTGGTTGCAGGCCCCTCCCCGGCCGGGCCCTGGTCGGGCCCGTGCAGGAGGCAGCCTATCGGCGTGATTCTCTCCTCACATCGATGTTTCTCTCTGCCGTCCCCTCTCCCTTCCACCCTCTGAGAGTCGATGGGAACACCCTCGGGGGAGGATCAACCGAAAAGCATTTCAATAAGAGTGTTCTGTGTGTCAGGGTACCACAGGCGCGTCGCTGTGCACGCTCCCTACGAACTCCCTCCCCCGGCCAGCCGACACCTCCCCGCCCGGTCCCCAGTGCCTGGGGGGCCCTCACCCCCCCAGCCGGCGTGGCCCCGGGCTCAGGTCCTGGACTCGACAGCAAGGCCACCGTTCCGGGAATTGCTGTTTCGTCGGTGACTTTCCCCGAAGACACAGACTCTGCACCGATGACCCTCAGGAGCCGTTCCCTGCCAGGGCACAGCCCCAGGCCACGGGCCCCGGGCCCAGTGTGGGGCGAGCAGGAGGCAGCCGACCCGTGACCCCTCTCATCCTCGGTGTTTCTCTCTCCCTCTCTGAAACCAGTAAGCACGTGTTTTAAAATAAACGGATCAACAAGGAACTCGGGCGGCGCCTACCTTGCTGGATGACGGTCTCGCCGGCGATGTGCGTAACGGGGAACATGGCGTCGAATATGTCGCTGGAAAGAGACACAGCGAGTGAGACCGCGCCCGCACGGGGCTCCGTCTTTCTTGTGGGAAGAAGGGCGTCCGGTCAGGAGAGGAGGCAGCCAGCCCCTCGTGCCGCCCGAGGCCCCGCTGGGTTCACGTCGCCTCTCCCCTCCCTCCCTCTTGGAGTCAATGGAGTGAAACACGTTAAGGAACCAGCAGACAGCGTGCCCGTGGACCCCGGGGCTATACGTTCCTCTGAGCATTTTCACCGAAGCAGCAGTTTAACCGAGCGGGTGGGACAAACACAGGCTGACACTGTGCGGACGAGACAGGCTTCCCTCACAGTGTCCGGCTCAACGGTGACCACCAACCAGGGTGTCCACCCAACAAACACGAAGAGCAACCTGGGCCAGCCTCCTCCACACACACCACACACACACACCACAGACACACACACACACACACACACACACACACAGACACACGCACTCACACACAGAGACACACACACACACACACACACACTCACACACACACACTCACACAGAGACACACACACTCACACACAGACACACACACACAGAGACACACACACTCAGACACAAACACACACACACAGATACACACACACACACACTCACACACAGAGACACACACACACACACAGACACACACACACAGACACACGCACTCACACACAGACACACACACACAGACACACACACACACAGACACACACACACAGACACATGCACTCACACACAGACACACACACACACAGACACACACACACACTCACACACACACACACTCTCACACACACAGAGACACACACACTCACATAGAGACACAGACACACACACACAGAGACACACACACTCACACACACACTCACACACACACACACAGAGACACACAACTCAGACACACACAGACACACTCACACACACAGAGATAGAGACACACACACACACCACACCACACACACACACAGACACACACACTCAAACACACACACACACACAGACACACAGACACACACTCACACCACACCACACACACACACACACACACAGAGACACACTCAAACACACACACACCACACACACACACACACTCACACACACACTAACACACACAGAGACACACACACACAGAGAGACACACAAACACAGAGACACACGCACACACAGAGACACACACACTCACACACACACACACACACAGAGACACACACACACACAGAGACACACACTCACACACACAGAGAGACACACACACTCACACACAGAGACACACACACAGTACATACACACAGAGACACAGATACACTCAAAAACACACACACACAGAGACACACACACTCACACATATACTCACACACACAGACACACACACACTCACACACACATAGAGACACACACAGTACATACACACAGAGACACATGCACATACAGTATACACACACGCGTGTGCGCGCGCGCCGCGGGCAGCGGACGGGAGGAAGGCCACCCTCCTGGGCAGCCGTCCGCCCTCACGCGCCTCCTTGGCCGGCCGGGCGGTCAGGAGGCCCCAGAGCGGCCGATGGCTTTCCCAGCCGCCGAGCAGGGACCGGGCCGGGCTGAGGAGCCGGCTCTGAGGAGCTGGAAAGCTCATCACGGCCTCGGCTCCGAGGGCTCGGGAGCCGCGTGTGGGTGGCCCCCACGCTCGGGGTCAGCGGAGGTCGGGGCCGGGGCGGGCCCCCCAGGCCTCTCGCCGAGACTCTTCCAGAGCCCGTTCCCGACGGCGGACGCTGCTGAGGTCCCACCGGGCCGTGATGCCAGGGCATTGCAGCAGCGAAGCCAGGGCTTTGCGGGCCGGAGGGCCCATCCGCTGCAGCCCCCTGCAGCTCAGGCGGGTCAGCACGGCCCCCACGGCGGGCTGGACACGGAGGCCGGCTCGTCCACTCCCTGGGCCCCGCTCCCTCACTACAACCCGGCTGGGCCACGTCCCCATCATCTCCCCCCCCCCGCCCCCGCCCTCACCTCCTCCAGGAGCCCGGATTCCTCCCCGTCACCACCCGTCAGGCCCCGTGGTCCCCACGCGCGTGTAGGAAGCCGGAGTCGGCCCCCTGCCCCCTCTGCCTGAGTCTGGGCCCCAGGGGGGCGCTCTGCAGGTGGGCAGTGAGAAGGCCGACAGAGGCGGCACCTGGGGAACCCGGCCGAGGGGTCGCTGAGCCGCCCATCCCGGGGCAGGCTGACCGGGCTCAGGCCCCGTGCGGCCAGCCCGGGGTCTGGGGTGGAGGACGGGAGATCCTGGAGCCGCTCCAGCCCTGGCTGCCAGCCTCCCCCCCTCCCCCCCGTCCCCCCGCCCGTCACCCTCCGCGATGGAATGTTTGTGGTAACGGCACCTTGCTTATTTTAAACGCCGCGGCCCACAGAGAGATCATGAGATCCGGCAGCTGGACTGCAGCCAGCGCTCCAGCCCGTGGGCGGGAGGAGGAGCCCCGGGCTCCTGGTCGCCTGTGCTCTTCCCGCGGCTACGGCTGCGGGGCCATTGGGGCTCCCAGAGCGCCCGAGGCCAGCACGGGCCCGGCCACGGGGCACGGGCCTGGCCACGGACACGGGCCTGGCCACGGACACGGGCTCAGCCACGGGGCACGGGCCTGGCCACGGGCCTGGCCACGGACACGGGCTCAGCCACGGGGCACGGGCCTGGCCACGGGGCACAGGCCTGGCCACGGACACGGGCCTGACCACGGACACGGGCCTGGCCACGGGGCACGGGCCTGGCCACGGACACGGGCCTGGCCACAGGGCACGGGCCTGGCCACGGACACGGGCCTGGCCACGGGGCACAGGCCCGGCCACGGGCTCAGCCACGGGGCACGGGCCTGGCCACGGACATGGGCCTGGCCACGGGGCACGGGCCTGGCCACGGACACGGGCCTGGCCACGGGCCCCGCCACGGGGCACGGGCCTGGCCACGGACATGGGCCTGGCCACGGGGCACGGGCCTGGCCACGGATACGGGCCTGGCCACGGACACGGGCTCAGCCACGGGGCACGGGCCTGGCCACGGACATGGGCCCGGCCACGGACACAGGCCCAGCCACGGACACAGGCTCGGCCACGGGGCAAGGGCCTGGCCACGGGGCACGGGCCTGGCCATGGGGCACGGGCCTGGCCACGGACACTGGCCTGGCCACGGACACGGCCACGGGTACGGCCACGGGCATGGCCACGGGGCACGGGCCTGACCATGGGGCACGGGCCTGGCCACGGGGCACGGGCCTGGCCACGGACACAGGCCTGGCCACGGGGCACGGGCCTGGCCACGGACACGGCCACGGGCCTGGCCACGGGGCACGGGCCTGGCCACGGACACGGGCCCAGCCACGGGGCACGGGCCTGACCATGTGGCATGGGCCTGGCCACGGGGCGGGGGCCTGGCCAGGGGTGTGCAGGTCATGTGTGCAGGACCGGCTCACGGTGGGGGCAGGGGACAAGGTGTGAGAGCCCCAGGGGCGAGAGCCGCTCAGTCAGCTTCTGGGGGGCCAGTCGGTGACCTCCCTGTGGAGCCGAGAAAGCAGAGCGGGTGGGGCTGGCAGGGACGTGGAGGTTGGCAGGCGTGTGGTGTGGGGACCACCAGGGGGGGCTCTACAGGTCGCCGGCCGGGGGGGCGCCCACAGGGAGGGGGCTCGGTGTTCCTGGTCTTGTTATTGACCCGCTGGCCTTTGTCCCGAGAGGAAAGGCTGCTCCTCGGCCCTCACTACCACCTCTTCCTGCTGAAGGCGCGGGACAGGCCCCAGGCCACGCACACAGGCCACGCACACAGGCCACACGGACCATGGCCACGCACCACAGCCACACTCTGTGCAGGAGGCGCCCAAGGGGCAGGGACCAGGCCGACAGCCACCCAACAGGCCCCATCCCAGGGCCGGGCCACGGAGGCGGTGTGAGGACGGGCCATGTGTGGATGTCAGGGTGGGGCACGCCTGAGCCCGACCCCCACCATTTATTCCCGCCAGGCCCACGCCCAGCCACACAGGCCGCCCCCAGGACCCGGATCACAGGCCTGGAGCCCAAGGCTTAGAGTTTCCCGCCCCAAGGACCCAGGGCCTCGATCCTGGAACAGCTCCCAGGACCCCCTCCCCCGTGATGGAAGCCGGCAGGGGGACGTTCGGGAGCTCGGCTCAGGGAGGAGGAGGCTCGGGGAGGAGGAGGCTCAGGGAGGAGGGAGGATCAGGGAGGAGCTCGGCTCAGGGAGGAGGAGGATCAGGGAGGAGGAGGCTCAGGGAGGAGGATCAGGGAGGAGGAGGCTCGGGGAGGAGGGAGGATCAGGGAGGAGGGAGGATCAGGGAGGAGGTGGCTCAGGGAGGAGGAGGATCAGGGAGGAGGAGGCTCGGGGAGGAGGGAGGATCAGGGAGGAGGGAGGATCAGGGAGGAGGCGGCTCAGGGAGGAGGGAGGATCAGGGAGGAGGAGGCTCAGGGAGGAGGGAGGCTCAGGGAGGAGGAGGCTCGGGGAGGAGGGAGGATCAGGGAGGAGGGAGGATCAGGGAGGAGGCGGCTCAGGGAGGAGGGAGGATCAGGGAGGAGGAGGCTCAGGGAGGAGGGAGGCTCAGGGAGGAGGAGGCTCGGGGAGGAGGGAGGATCAGGGAGGAGGGGGGATCAGGGAGGAGGAGGCTCAGGGAGGAGGAGGATCAGGGAGGAGGGTGGCTCAGGGAGGAGGAGGCTCAGGGAGGAAGAGGAGGGTGGCTCAGGGAGGAGGTGGCTCAGGGAGGAGGAGGATCAGGGAGGAGGAGGCTCAGGGAGGAGGAGGCTCAGGGAGGAGGGCGGCTCAGGGAGGAGGAGGCTCGGGGAGAAGGGGAGGATCAGGGAGGAGGGAGGATCAGGGAGGAGGAGGCTCAGGGAGGAGGAGGAGGGTGGCTCAGGGAGGAGGAGGCTCGGGGAGGAGGAGGCTCAGGGAGGAGGGAGGAGGAGGCTCGGGGAGGAGGAGGCTCGGGGAGGAGGGAGGAGGAGGCTCGGGGAGGAGGAGGCTCGGGGAGGAGGGAGGAGGAGGCGCGGGGAGGAGGAGGCTCGGGGAGGAGGGAGGATCAGGGAGGAGGGAGGATCAGGGAGGAGGAGGCTCGGGGAGGAGGAGGCTCAGGGAGGAGGAGGCTCGGGGAGGAGGAGGCTCGGGGCGGAGGGAGGATCAGGGAGGAGGTGGCTCAGGGAGGAGGAGGATCAGGGAGGAGGAGGCTCAGGGAGGAGGGCGGCTCAGGGAGGAGGAGGCTCGGGGAGGAGGAGGCTCGGGGAGGAGGGAGGATCAGGGAGGAGGAGGCTCAGGGAGGAGGAGGAGGGTGGCTCAGGGAGGAGGAGGCTCGGGGAGGAGGAGGCTCAGGGAGGAGGGAGGAGGAGGCTCGGGGAGGAGGAGGCTCGGGGAGGAGGGAGGAGGAGGCTCGGGGAGGAGGAGGCTCGGGGAGGAGGGAGGAGGAGGCTCGGGGAGGAGGAGGCTCGGGGAGGAGGGGGGATCAGGGAGGAGGGAGGATCAGGGAGGAGGAGGCTCGGGGAGGAGGAGGCTCAGGGAGGAGGAGGCTCGGGGAGGAGGAGGCTCGGGGCGGAGGGAGGAGGCGGCTCAGGGAGGAGGAGGCTCGGGGAGGAGGAGGCTCAGGGAGGAGGAGGCTTGAGGAGGAGGAGGCTCGGGGAGGAGGGAGGATCAGGGAGGAGGGAGGATCAGGGAGGAGGAGGCTCAGGGAGGAGGAGGAGGGTGGCTCAGGGAGGAGGAGGCTCGGGGAGGAGGGAGGATCAGGGAGGAGGAGGCTCAGGGAGGAGGAGGCTCGGGGAGGAGGAGGCTCAGGGAGGAGGAGGCTCGGGGAGGAGGAGGCTCAGGGAGGAGGAGGCTCGGGGAGGAGGAGGCTCGGGGAGGAGGAGGAGCTCGGCTCAGGGAGGAGGAGGCTCAGGGAGGAGGGAGGCTCAGGGAGGAGGAGGCTCGGGGAGGAGGAGGCTCAGGGAGGAGGAGGAGGGTGGCTCAGGGAGGAGGAGGCTCAGGGAGGAGCTCGGCTCAGGGAGGAGGAGGCTCAGGGAGGAGGGAGGATCAGGGAGGAGGGAGGCACAGGGAGGAGCTCGGCTCAGGGAGGAGGAGGATCAGGGAGGAGGAGGCTCAGGGAGGAGGGAGGAGGAGGCTCAGGGAGGAGGAGGCTCCGGGAGGAGGTGGCTCAGGGAGGAGGAGGATCAGGGAGGAGGGTTGGCTCAGGGAGGAGGAGGCTCAGGGAGGAGGAGGCTCCGGGAGGAGGTTCAGGGAGGAGGCGGCTCAGGGAGGAGGAGGCTCAGGGAGGAGGAGGCTTGAGGAGGAGGAGGCTCGGGGAGGAGGGAGGATCAGGGAGGAGGGAGGATCAGGGAGGAGGAGGCTCAGGGAGGAGGAGGAGGGTGGCTCAGGGAGGAGGAGGCTCGGGGAGGAGGGAGGATCAGGGAGGAGGGAGGATCAGGGAGGAGGAGGCTCAGGGAGGAGGAGGCTCGGGGAGGAGGAGGCTCAGGGAGGAGGAGGCTCGGGGAGGAGGAGGCTCGGGGAGGAGGAGGCTCGGGGAGGAGGCTCAGGCTGCAGGCGGACAGAGCACAGCCGGTCCCTCAGTCCCTCACCGTAGGCCTCTGTGAGGGGCTCCTGAGAGCCAGGTCACCGGGGCCACAGCCCAGGCTCCACCCACCACGACCCCGTGCCCCACCCACCGGACCCTCCTCGCCCAAGGCCCCGGCCTCCACGGTGCAGCTCCGTGTCTCCTCCCGAGCCTGCGGGCCGGCCCTCCTCCCAGCTGTTCCCTCCTCTCCATCTGCCATCGGCTGGGCCACAGTGACACCAGGTGGCAGCTCCTCCAGCCTGGACGCAGCCTCTCCCACACTCCCGGCCCAGCCATCCTCTCTCCTCTCTCCGTGACTCTGTCTCTCTGTCTCTCCCTCCCTCTCTATCTCTGTCTCTGTCTCTCTCCCTCTCTGTCTCTCCCTCCCTGTCTCTCTCTCTGTCTCTCCCTGTGTCTGTCTCTCTCCCTCTCTCCTCTCTCTCTCTATCTCTGTCTCTCCCTGTGTGTGTGTGTCTCTCTCTCTCTCTCTCTCTCTCTCTCTCTCCTCTCTATCTCTGTCTCTCCCCGTGTCTGTCTCTCTCTCTCTCCCCGCTCTCTCTATCTCTGTCTCTCCCTCTCTGACTCTCTCGTGCTCTCTGTCTCTGTCTCTCTCCCTCTCTGCTCCCTCCTCCTGGCTCAGAGTGGGCGCCACCTGCCTCGCGCCGTCCCGTCTGGAGAAGCTGGGCTCCCGGGAGGAAGTGGGCGGCCACAGGTCCACACACAGGAGGGACCTGGCAGGGAAGTTCGAGGGGACGGGGGCAGGACAGGTCAGGATAACGGGGGAAGCACGTGGACACGGAACCAGGACGGCGGGGCCAGCCCCCAGCTCCGAGCCGCCCGCCCGCTCCCGGCCCAGCCGGACGAGGCCTGTCGGTGCTGCCGACGCCGAGCCGGTGGAGCAAGACTCAAACCCCAGCTCCCACCACGGCCGGCCCGGCCGCGGCTCCCGGCTCCCTTCGTCCGTGCGCAGCCTCCCTGGTCGCCTGAGGGGAAACGGCGAATCGTGCGGGTCCCGCCATCGGCCTGGCCCAGCCGCCCCGCTCCCTCCCGGTGCCACCCGCCTCCCCGGGACCAGGCCGGACTGCACCCGTCCTGCCCCGGCCGGCCGGGCCCCGCGGGCTCCCAGCCAATCCTGAGAGGCCCCAGAGCGAGAGCCCAGCGTCCCGAACGGAGGGGCCTGTGCGGACCCGGGACAAGAGGTGGCTCCACAGCACACGCCCCAGGAATGCACCTCTGACCCCCCTCCCCGCCCGCCGGGGGAGCAGCCCCGCCTCCCCACAGAAGGCCCAGCGTGAGCGGCATGGTCACTACAGCCCCCGGGACGCACGGACAGACGGACGGACGGACGCTCGGACCGCTCCCCCTCATCGGCCCCGACGCAGCCTCGGACCCAGGACGGTCCCACCGTCACAAAGAGGGCGGCGTTTCTTACCTAGAAACGAAGCAAGGGTTACCGGGCGGGCGGGGGGCCTGGGGGTCCCAAGGGCTGAAGGCGGCAAACACAGGCCGGCAGCTGCAGGAGGAGGTGCACCCCCCCCCCCGGCCCCCAGCTGTTCCCGGTCAAAGCCCATCTTTGTTCCGACTCCCGACTCCCGGCACCTGCTGCTTCCCCTGAAGGGGGAGCCGGGCCGGCTGTCTGTCCCTCCGAGGGGAGGCCCAGGCCAGGACGGCCGAGGCTGGAGGCCGCGGGGCGCCCCCGCCGAACAAAGCTGCTCTGCCCACCCCCCAGCCCTGCACCGCCGGGCAGGACCCCATCCAGGAGCAGCCCGGCCCCTGAACGCCCCCCCCCCACGTGGGCGGCTGCCGGGGCACACGTGGGACCTGCCTCTGGGTTCCCCCCTGTCCGGGGGGGCCGGGGGCACTGCACAGACACGGCTCGCCGACGCGGCCTCCTGTGTGAGCGCCCGGAATTCCCCGTGGGAGACGCGTCACGGCCCCGGCGCCCGGCGCCCGGCGGCCGGCGCAGGGTGAGTGTGGACCCAGAACCGGAGGTCCCCGCTGGGTCCCGGTCGGGGCGCAGGCCCCGTCCCCAGTGTGAGGAGGCAGGAGGCAGCTGATCAGTGAAGCTCTCTTATCACTGACGTTTCTCCCTCTCCCTTCCTCTCTTACATCCATAAAAACGTTTTAAAAAGTGATCAAACAAAATAGCCTTTGCAGTCATTTTTACCTCATCACTGGAGTGCTTTTCTTAACACCGAGCGGACATAAAGTTTTCTGGTGATAACACACACTCTCTCTTACACACACTCATACACACACACACACACACACACTCACACACACTCACACACACACACACACACACTCACACGCACTCACACACGTTCACACACACACGCACACTCACACACACTCACACACGTTCACACACGCACACTCACACACACTCACACACTCACACACACACACACTCACACGCACTCACACACGTTCACACACACACACACGCACACTCACACACACACACTCACACACTCTCACACACTCACATACACACACACACACTCACACACACTCACACACACACACACACTCACACGCACTCACGTTCACACACACACACGCACACTCACACACACACTCACACTCACACACGTTCACACGCGCGCGCACACTCACACACATACACACACTCACACACACGCACACACTCACACATACACACACACACAATCACTCTCACACACTTGCACACATGCACACTCACACACACATACACACACTCACACACACATGCACAATCACACACATGCACAATCACTCACATGCATACACTCACATGCACACACATGCATACTCACACATGCACGCACGCACACTCACAGACACACATGCATACTCACACATGCACACTCGCACACACATACACATACACACATGCATACTCACACATGCACACACACACTCACACATACACAATCACACTCACACACACTTGCACACATGCACACCCACACGCACATGCGCACACACCCTCACACACACACACACACACACTCACACACACATATGCACACTCACACACATACACATGCACACACACCTGCACACACCCACACACATGCATATTCACACATACACACATGCACACACACTCACACATGTGCACACACATGCATATTCACACATATACGCACCTGCACACACTCACACACGTGCACACACACACATGCACACACACTCACAGATGCATATTCACACATACATGCACATGCACACACTCACACACACATACACACCCCTGGGGCGTCCCCCACCTCAGCAAGTCCAACCTGGACTCCCCCCCCACCTTCCCCTTCCCTGTCCCATGGCACCCACGACAGAAACCTGAGGTGCCTTCCTGCACCCCCTTGTCCTGGCCCACTTCCACCCAGCACCTGCTGAGTCCTGGCCCACCTCCACGCAGCACCTGCTGAGTCCTGGCCCACCTCCACCCAGCACCTGCTGAGTCCTGGCCCACCTCCACCCAGCACCTGCTGAGTCCTGGCCCACCTCCTCAGAAATGCAGCCCCAGCCCCCGAGAAGGGCCATCACCCCTCACCGGTCTCAGCTCGTCCTCCTTCCGAGCACACAGCCCTGCTGGCCACCCTGCCGGCCACACACACGCACAGCACAGGCCCTGGAGCAGGCTGACCCAGGCAGACAGAACCGGGTCATTTTTACTTATTCATTTTAAAATACGTCTTTGTTGATTTCAGAGAGGAAGGGAGAGGGAGACAGAGATAGAAGCATCAGTGATGAGAGGGCATCATGGATCGGCTGCCTCCTGCACGCCCCCTACTGGGGATCGAGCCCACAACCTGGGCATGTGCCCTTGCCGAGAATCGAACCCGGGACTCCAGTCCACAGGCCAAGGCTCTATCCACTGAGCCACACCGGCGAGGATGGGAACTTGGTTTTTAAGGGATGCTGTTCGATCAGCAGGCGAAGAGATCCGCCCGTTTGGGGAGGCGCGTTGGTGGGACTCGCTGTTCAGGAGAGAGGGAAGCCGGTTTACCCATCCTCACACCAAAATAAACGCCCGGCGGATCCAGGAGGCAGCCGATCCGTGATTCCTCATCGCTGATGTTTTTCTCACTCTCTCTCTCTCATCACTGTCTCTCTCTCTGAGATCAATAAAAATATCTTAAAAAGTAAAAGCGTGGCCTTTCCCTGGCACAATGAGGAGCCGGACAGGCATCGTCGTGGGGGGTGGGGAGCCCAACCTCGGCTCCTCACGGCCGATCCCCATGGACATCGCGAGCTGCCCCACTCTGGCCGGGACGGGCCCGGACACAGCATGTGACGTGGCCACGGGGCCCGGATCCAAGCTCACGGGAACACGGCGTCCAGACCCACTGGGCTCACGTGGCCCCGGTCTGCTAGCCTGGCAGCCTCTGCCGAGGGGGTTCGGCTCTGGCCAAAGGAAAATCAAATTCTTCGCGTGTTCAAGCCATTAGGTGTCTCTTCGGATGCGGCCCGTTTGTCTTCCGAGGCCTGAAGGGAAGGGGGGGGGAGCAGGAGCACGGGGAGCAGACGGCCCTCGGCTGGGCGGCCTGTGATCTGGGGGCGGGGGGGGAGGGGGGGAGGGGGGGGGGGGGGAGGGGGTGCAGAGCGGGAGCACGGGGAGCAGACAGAGGCGGCCCTCCCCTCGGCTGGCCGGCCTGTGATCTGGGGGCAGAGGGGGGGAGGGGGGGAGGAAGGGGAGGAGGGGGGGTGCAGAGCGGGAGCACGGGGAGCACACAGAGGCGGCCCTCCCCTCGGCTGGCCGGCCTGTGATCTGGGGGCAGAGGGGGGAGGGGGGAAGGAAGGGGAGGAGGGGGGGTGCAGAGCGGGAGCACGGGGAGCAGACAGAGGCGGCCCTCCCCTCAGCCTGGCCGGCCTGTGATCTGGGGGCAGAGGGGGGAGGGGGGAGGGGGAGGGGGGAGGGGGTGCAGAGCGGGAGCACGGGGAACACACAGAGGCGGCCCTCCCCTCGGCTGGCCGGCCTGTGAACAGGGCGGTGGCTGTTCTCCCCATCACCTGGGCCCAGGGCCAGTCTGTGGGAAAACAGCTGGAGGACGAGCGATGGAGGAAGACAGATAACGGGAGACAGCTGTGCCCCTGCCCCCCCAGCTCGGCCAGGGGCCTGTTTCCATCGGCGGGCAGAGACGGAGCCGCTGCCAGTGGGTGCCCCCCGCCCGCCCGCCCGCCCCCTGGCGGCCCGGGACCGGGGCCCAGCAGAGGGCCCGGCGCACAGGGCTCTGCCGGGACCACCCAGCCCCTCAGAGCCTCCAGTTGTCCCTTCTCAGCGCTCGGGGCAGCTGCTCTGTCTCCAGGGCCCGGCTGGCAGCCAGAAGGCTCCCGTCTCCCTCCTCCAGGCCTGGCGCGCCCTCGGGCCGCTGGACTCTCCACACGCCTCCGGTCCCGAGCGCCCGGCCGCCCCTGGGCTGTTTGGCCACTGACCTGAGAGTGACTGCCCGGCGTCCCCGCTGAGCCAGGCCTCCCCGGAGGCCTCCGCGCTGGGCCACCGCTCCAGCCCCGCCGGAGAGCGAGCAGAAGGCTCACCTAGCTGCCTGCTCCGCTCCGTCCGCCTGGCGCTCCCCTCAGAAGCCTGAGGACCTGGAAACGGGGCCCCGGCCCAGGGCCCCAGCACAGGCTTCCTGGACACCCGCAGCCTGGATGCCCAGAGGCGCGGCCAGGCTGGCCCTGAACTACACGCTCACTGACCAGCCGGTGCCAGGGCTGGGGGCCGGAGGGCAGAGGCGTTTGCCTGAAGCACAGCTGCCTGGGGGGGGGGGGGGGGGGCGGGGGCGGGGGGGGCGGCGGGGGCGGCTGCAGCCGGCTCTGGGGGGAGGGAGGATGCGGGCCGGCCTGGCCGCTGGAGCAGGTGTTCGGTCTGAGGGTGGGCGTGTCTGCCGGCCCCTCACCCCGGCCGGGAACGCAGCCCCCACTCCACACCCACACAGACACGGCGACTTAGAGACGTGGACATTCAGGTCGACACAGGCGCTTAGTCGCCTGGGGAGCGAGGACACAGCGGCCGCGAACCCCAGCGAACACCGCTCGGGGCCGAGCACAGACAGGTGCTGCCCCGCCCCCACCCCCTCCGGAGGCAGAAGCCCAGAGTCAGTCCGGCGGACACCAGGCTGGGGGGGGGGGCCCTGCTGAGTCCACGGCTGCTCTGCCCCCTCCGAGGCCCCCACCCCTGTGCCTGCACTCAGGGCCGGCCTGAGCCGGGTCCGCCCCGCACCCACACCGTCCTCCGTGCTGGGGAGGGGACCCCAGGCTCTCCTGAACCATGTGACTGTCCCCCGGGGCTCGGGGGCCTCCAGCCCAGGCCCGCGCGCAGCGAGCTCCGGCAGAGCAGCACAGCACACGGAGGCGCTGAACAAGCTGCCCTGAGGCCCCGGGGAGGTGGCCGGCCCCGGGGGCGGCCGTGGGGGCCTCAGGTGCCGACCCAGCGACAGGAGGCTGCCTGTGCTGGACGCGGCCCCGCCTGTCGGTGTGCCCGGCGCCCCATCCATACCTCCTCTCGTTGTCGTCCAGGTGGGCGAACAGCACGTTCCTGGAGATGGCCTTGGCCAGCGCCGTCATCGTCTTGTAGTCCTTGGGGATGACCTGCGGGGAGGGGCGGTCAGGCCTGGGCACCTGGCCCTGCCGACCGGGACACGGGCACGGCTCCCGTCACCCGGCCTCGGCACCCGGGTGCCAGCCATGTCAGGTGTACCACGTGCTTTTAATTTAAGAAAAAAAAGGCCGAAACCAGTTTGGCTCAGTGGATAGAGCGTCAGCCTGCGGACTGAAGGGTCCCGGGTTCGATTCCAGTCAAGGGCATGGACCGTGGTTGCCGGCACATCCCCAGTGGAGGGTGTGCAGGAGGCAGCTGATCCACGTTTCTCTCTCATCGATGTTTCTGACTTTCCCTCTCCCTTCCTCTCTGTAAAAAATTGATAAAATATGAGAAATAAAAAAGGAAGAAGAGAAATCGGGGCCCGAGGTGGCTTCAGCGGCGTCTGGGTCTCGGGGGACGGGCCCCGGAGGCCAGGAGCCCCCTAGAAGATGCCAGAAGCGCGCACGGCCCTCGGCCCCCTGGACTGCGCCCTCCTTGCTCCGGTGACCTTGCCGGCCGGAGGCGGGCTGGCAGGTCCTCCTGGGGTCCTGAGGAGGTGCCGGGGTTTAGGGAGGGGCCCCCAGAAGTGAGCGGCCTGCAGACGATAAGCACGTGTCACTGGTTCCCCTGCTCTCACCAGGAAAGCTCAGGCCTGGGCGGGGGCGGGGGGCGGGGGCGGGGGGCGAGGGGGGGGGGGCGGGGGGGAGGGGCGAGGGGCGGGGGGGGAGGGGCGAGGGGCGGGGGGAGGGGCGAGGGGCGAGGGGGGAGGGGCGAGGGCGGGGGCGGGGGAGGGGGCGGGGGGAGGGGCGAGGGGGAGGGCGGGGGCGGGGGGAGGGCGGGGCGGGGGAGGGGCGAGGGGGAGGGGCGGGGCGGGGGCGGGGGCGGGGTGAGGGGAGGGGCGAGGGGCGAGGGGGGGAGGGGCGGAGCGAGGGGGGCGGGGGGCGGGGCGAGGGGAGGGGGAGGGGCGAGGGGGGAAGGGCGAGGGGCGAGGGGGGAGGGGCGGGGCGAGGGGGGCGGGGGCGGGGCGAGGCGAGGGGGAGGGGCGAGGCGAGGGGGGCGGGGGGCGAGGGGGCGGGGCGAGGGGGCGGGGCGAGGGGGAGGGGCGAGGCGAGGGGGAGGGCGAGGGGCGAGGGGCGGGGCGAGGGGGGAGGGGCGAGGGCGAGGGGCGAGGGGTGGGGCAAGGGGGAGGGGGAGGGGGGAGGGGCGAGGGGCGGGGGGCGAGGGGCGAGGGGCGAGGGGGAGGGGCGAGGGGCGAGGGGGGAGGGGCGAGGGGGGAGGGGCGAGGGGCGAGGGCGAGGCGAGGGGCGAGGGGGGGAGGGGGAGGGGTAGGGGGAAGGCGAGGGGAGGAGGGAGGGGCGAGGGGAGGGGCGAGGGGGAGGGGCGAGGGGAGGGGAGGGGAGGGGAGGGGCGGGGCGGGGGCGGGGCGAGGGCCGTGCAGGGAGGACGGAGCCCTGGCTGGTCACTCGGGGGCGAGCGTGTCCACGGACACAGCAGGCAGTGGGCTCACGCGGTCGGGACACACGCAGCACCCACAGTGCGCAGGGACAGCACACAGCAATCGGTACCGCTCCCTCTCAAGTCAACCAGTTTAAGAGGGAGCCCAGGGCCGAAACCGGTTTGGCTCAGTGGTAGAGCGTCGGTCTGCGGACTGAAAGGTCCCGGGTTCGATCCCAGTCAGGGGCATGTACGTTGGTTGCGGGCACATCCCCAGGGGGATGTGAGGGAGGCAGCTGGTCGATGTTCTCTCTCATGGACGTTTCTAGCTCTCTATCTCTCTCTTTTAAAATAAAAAAAAAATAAAAGAGAGCCCAGGCCAGCGCGGCTCAGGGGCTGGCGCGTCCGGGGCGCAGACACGGCGGGAAGGGCCGCACCCACCTTCCGCACGTAGGACGCGGCGTCCTCCTCCGTGTACACCTCGGCGCTCACGCCCCCGCGCCGGCAGCGGGCATTCCCCGCCGGGTTCGGCAGCGTCGGCGAGGCCTCCTCATCCTGCGCGTCCGCCTGGGCCAACGACTTCTGAGCCAGAACCTGTCTGTTCTCCTCCTGCGGGGCCGGGGGGTGGGGGCCACGTCACCAGCCGTCCGCTCAGAGCCACGGCGCTGGGGACACGGGGAGGGGGAGGGGGCACGGGGAGGGGGAGGGGGCACGGGGAGGGGGAGGGGGACACGGGGAGGGGGAGGGGGCACGGGGGAGGGAGGGGGACACGGGGAGGGGGAGGGGGCACGGGGAGGGGGAGGGGGCACGGGGAGGGGGAGGGGGCACGGGGAGGGGGAGGGGGCACGGGGAGAGGGAGGGGGACACGGGGGGAGGGAGGGGGCACGGGGAGGGGGAGGGGGCCGGGGAGGGGGAGGGGACACGGGAGGGGGAGGGGCAGGGGGGAGGGAGGGGGACACGGGGGAGGGGGAGGGGACACGGGGAGGGGGAGGGGGCACGGGGAGGGGAGGGGGCACGGGGAGGGGAGGGGCACGGGGGGAGGGAGGGGGACACGGGGAGGGGGAGGGGGCACGGGGAGGGGGAGGGGGGCACGGGGGGAGGGAGGGGGGCACGGGGGGGAGGGAGGGGGCACGGGGAGGGGGAGGGGGGCACGGGGGGAGGGAGGGGACACGGGGAGAGGGAGGGGACACGGGGAGAGGGAGGGGGCCGGGGAGAGGGAGGGGGACACGGGGGGGGGCCGGGGAGGGGGCACGGGGAGGGGGAGAGGGAGGGGGCACGGGGAGGGGAGGGGCACGGGGGGGGGCCGGGGCCACGTCACCAGCCGTCCGCTCAGAGCCACGGCGCTGGGGGCACAGGAGAGGGAGGGGCACGGGGAGGGGGAGGGGGCACGGGGAGGGGGAGGGGGCACAGGGGGGGGGGGGCTGGGGCACGTCACCAGCCGTCCGCTCGCAGGAGCCAGTGGAGTGGGGAGACCGGGCGTCCTCCTCCCTGCCCCCCCAGGCCGTCCCTGGCGAACTCCTATACACGCTTCCAGGCCCGTTTCCATGTCACCTCCCAGCTCGCCCTTCCCACCACCCACAGAGCATGCCGTGCCTTCCTGTGGGAGCTCTCAGCACGCCGTGGACCCCCCACGCGCACACACACACACACGCACGGGCACACACACGGGGAGCTACAGGCGCTGGGGGAACCAGTGACGCCGGAATGAATGGGTGCATGGACAGAGGAAGGAGAGAAGACGGAACCGAGGCAGAGGGCTGAGCCGTGTTCCCGCAGCATAGAAACGTCCCAACCACAGACACCCTCAGCCGCCGGTGTCAGAGCGAGCTGGCATCCCAGGCCACGGGCAGGGAGACACCATTGCGAGAGGGCCCCGACCCAGCCTCAGCCTCACGCCAGCCCACCAGGGTGCCCACCGTGGGGCCGTCAGGACGGACAGGCCCCGGGAGGGTCATCGGGACGGACAGGCCCTGGGAGGGTCAGAGGGACGGACAGGCCCGGGAGGGTCATCGGGACGGACAGGCCCCGGGAGGGTCATCGGGACGGACAGCCCCTGGAGGGTCATCGGGACGGACAGCCCCCGGGAGGGTCAGCGGGACGGACAGGCCCCGGGAGGGTCAGAGGGACGGACAGGCCCCTGGAGGGTCAGCGGGACGGACAGGCCCCGGGAGGGTCATCGGGACGGACAGGCCCTGGAGGGTCATCGGGACGGACAGCCCCCGGGAGGGTCATCGGGACGGACAGGCCCTGGGAGGGTCATCGGGACAGACAGGCCCCGGGAGGGTCAGAGGGACGGACAGGCCCCGGGAGGGTCGTGGCTGAAGTCGCTGTGACCACAGGAAGCGGCCTGCCAGCAGCTGGCGAAACCCAGGAGGCGGCTTGTGGGCGGCGTGGAGCTGGCAGGGGGCCGCCCGGAAGCGCGGGGGCCCTCAGACGGGGGTGGGGGTGGGACGGGAGGTTCGGGTCCGGCTGCAGACCCAGACCTTCCCGCAGCCCCAGAAGCCCGCCATCCTGGCACCATGGTGCTGTGTGCCCGCGGGCGGGTCAGGCGGACACAGGTGGCCGGCGTGAGGCGGGGGGCGGTGGCACTGTTTGTGGGGGCGTCGCCTCCCGGACCCCGGGTTCCAGGAAAGCCGGTTCTCGGGCCCCTTCCTGTCTCCGAGCCCACCGGTGAGCTGTCCGGGCCAGATGGCCGGGGGGCCTTCCCAACAGCGGGGTGGGAGCGAGCTTCCGGAAAGCTCCGAGCCGGCATCGGCCTCCGGACCGGGCACACGGCCCAGGGACTGGCCCTGCCGGTGTCCAGCCAGCTCTGCCCGGACCTCAGTGACGGTCCTGTCTCCTGCTGACCTGGCTCTTCCTGCCCGAGGGGCCCCGACTCGCAGCCAGGAAGGGAACACTGGCGGGAGGCGCCCTCCCCTCCCCTCCCCACCCACTCCTGACCTGGAGGAGGGGCCTGCCCGCTGGGCCGCGCCTCCCCCCACCCCGGTAAACCATCCTGGAGGCAGAGCCGGGAGGAGGGGACGGTCCTGTTGGGAGTTTCCGGCCGTCGGTGCTGGTGCGTCGCTCCCAGCAGAGGCCTGGGAGGTGCCCGGAGAGCAGCGGAGCAGCGTGGGGCCTGGGCCTGCAGAGTGGGTGTCGGGGCGGGAGGAGCAGCAGCGCACAGTAGGGCAGCACCATGTCCCAGCACCCAGGGGACAGACACCCAGCAGGCGGCCCCCATGGGGACGTGGCCCCCCAGCGCCAGGTCCGTTCAGGCACACACCTCGGCTGTGGGTTCGATCACATCAGGGGGCGTAGAGGCGGCAAGCGATCAAAATCTCTCTCTCTCATCGATGTTTCTCTCTCTCCCTTTTCCTGAGCATCAGTAGGACACGTGTCCTCGGGTGAGGATTAAAGACCAGTTGCTGCCAGGGGTTCGGGAAGAGAAGAGGGGAGCGGACGGTGCCAGGGGCCTCGGGAGCCGGCCTGGCAGCCCTGACTCTGTGGACGGTCCCCCGAGACTCGGTGAACTGTCAAAACCCACAGGCAACCTGGCCGGTGTGGCTCGGTGGACGAGTGTCAACCTACAGACTGAAAGGTCCCAGGTTCGATTCCGGTGAGGGACATGCACCTTGGTTGCGGCACATCCCCAGTGGGGGGCATGCAGGAAGCAGCTGATCATTGATGTTTCTAGCTCTCTATCCCTCTCCCCTCCTCTCTGTAAAAAATCAATAAAAATTTAAATTTAAATTTAAAAAAACCACAGGCATACAGCAGGACTGAGCCCCCGCGGGAACCTCGACTTCAGTTCACAGAGACGTGAAGCTGTGCCTCATCAATGCAGAACGTACGTCGCTGAGCGGAGGCCGGGGGAGGGGGGGGTGGTGATGGGAACCTCCCTGTACCTTACACCCCATTTTCGTGCAGACCGGAAACTGCTCTGAAAAGGAGAGACTTCGTCTTTCTAAAAGTGCCACTCAGCGGACTGGTGTGGCTCAGTGGATAGAGCGTCCCCTGCAGACCAAAGGGTCCCAGGTTTGATTCCAGCCCAGGGCACCTGCCAGGGTGGTGGGCTCCATCCCCAGTGGGGGATGCAACTGATCCATGATTCTCTCTCATCATGGATGCTTCTCTCTCCCCCTCTTCCTTCCTCTCTGAAATCAATAAAAATGGGTATTTTTCAAGAAGTACCACTTATGCCCTGTCTGGTGTGGCCCAGTGGATAGAGCATCAGCCTGCAGACCGAGGGGTCCCACGTTGGATTCTGGCCAACTGCAGGTGCCCGGGCTGTGGGCTCGATCCCCATTGGGGGACATGCAGGAGGCGGCCAATCAATGATTCTCTCTCATCATGGACGTTTCTATCTCTCTTCCCCTCTTCCTTCCTCTCTGAAATCAATAAAGATATATTTAAAAAAAAATTTTTTTTAAAGAAGTACCACTTAGGATAAAAGAGACAGAGCACAGCGTAGGGAAGAAGCCAATAGCATTGTCTCACAGCGTGTGGGCCAGGGGGCGCTGGGAGTGGTCGGGGGACACTCCGTGAAGTATGTGACTCTCTAACCACTGCGCTGAGACAAGCACAAAATAACGCTGAATGCAAACTGCAACTGAAATCTCTAAACACAAAACAGGTGTGAGTTAACGATATACGTAAGGGACTACAACTTGAAAACAACACGTGTTTTCTTCCGTTCACGACAGAGATCAGACTCCGTGAGACGGAGAGATGTTCTGGGTTCACAGGCTGGAAGGTCCCGTGTCGTTAAGCTGTCTGCTCGCCCCTCACGGACTCCTACACGTTCCAACGGAACGCCAGCCAAAATCCCAACAGGGTTTCCGGGCCCTGTCACCAGGGTCCTCGACCGTGCACCTGGGAAGGCACAGAGGCCACAGGAGACAGAACAACGGTGAGCCCACCGGCCGGGCTCCGACCAGGAACGAGGAGGTCAGGGCGCGATCCACGGCCAGGGCACCTGCCCGGGTTTCAGGTTCGATCCCCAGTGGGGGTTGTGCAGGAGGCAGCCGATCCATGGTTCTCTCTCATCATGGGCGTGTCTGTCTCTCTCCTCCTCTCCCTTGTCTCTCTGAAGTGAATGAAAACAAAGTAAGAAACGATGTTGAAAAAGAACGGTTAGAAGGCACGTGGCCTGCGACGCTCCCTAAGGACCAGTCACCAGACCGAGGTGGGGGGATCCCTGGCAGGCAAGCCCGGAGCAGAACCGGGCCCCGGACAGGGGCCAGGGGACCGACCGGCGGCACAGGGACACCCAGCCCCTCGGAGCATCGGAGGCACGTCCTGAAACGCGAAGCGCGGGCCATTGAAAGGCCGGCCAGCTGGGCCTCGGAGCACAAACGTTCGCCGGTGAGAGACGCCACAGAGAGGGGCCAAGGACGCAAAGAGGCACCCGCCAGCCGCCTGCCTGACGAGGACACGCAGCCACGCATGTAAGGGCACACGTCTGAGATGCAGAGAGCCGTCACGCTCCACAGCAAGAGCACGCCCTGACGGACCGGGCAGACGGCGTGGGCAGACGCTCGCCGAGGCAGAGGCGGGACGGAGAGGCAGCCGGCCGCGCGGGCGTGAGAAAGGCAGCCACGAGCACCTGACCCCGCCCCACGGCCCCGCGCGGAGGCCTCGGGTGGGTCTGAGGGCGTCTTCTCGGTGCAGGCACCGCGGCAGGGCTGTCCTCACACCCTCCGGGAAGGCCGAGCCCTCGGACCCGCCAGGGGACAGGCAGCGTCTTACCCCTCGGTCTCCTCCCAGAACCCCGGCCGAGACGCGCGCACTCACCGAGGCTGGGGCAGCGGCTGCCACGGGGGGCCCGCCCAGGCAGCGCCCCGAGAGCTGGGCCATCCTGGTCCGAGCCGCCCGCCACGCCCGCCAGCCTGCGGCTCACAGCCTCCTGCCCTTCCTGCGGTGACAGGGCTTCCGCCGGCCTGGGGAGCCGGCCTCCGGAGGAAAGGCGCTTCCTGGCCTTATCACTCCCGGCCCAGCGGCCGGGAGGCCCTCCGAGGGGGCGGGACCTGCGAGGCCAGGACTGCGGACCCGCGATGCACCAGCAAACGCACACGTCCCGTTCCAGATCGTCCACGCCATCGCCCGAGGCCTGTCCTGGCAGCCCTACAGACAGCAGCCAGCAGCCTGAGGTCCGTCCGGGCACACGGCGGCTCGGACGGCTCCTCTGCGATCAGAGACCGCGCTCTCCCATCCGCCTGGCCGCCGTGGTCTGTGCGCCTCCGGCACCCCCTGCCACACCAGCCCAGCGCTGAGCCTGTTCCCGCTGCTTCAGGCCCGGCTTCTGGGACTCGGTTACTGATGCAGTCGCCACGGCAACCAAGCCTTGGAAACGAAGGGCTCAGGCGGGACTTCGGGCACAGCAGGATGTGTGGCTCAGAGCCAAGACCAGACTGCCGGCCTCCACGGGCCTCGGTCTGGGCCTGTCCCGGCCGGCAGACCAGCTCCCGGGGCGAGAGGGACCCACCAGCTCCCTCAGCCTCCGGCCTCGCCCGGCCTCTCCCCCGGCGCCAAGCCCTCAGTCTCCCGAGGACTGGCTCGCGCATCCAAAACTGACCTCCTCATCCTCCCGCCCAGCCTGCTGCTTCCCCTCACCCCTGCTCAGCAAGTGGCGCCCCATCTACGGAGCCTGGGCCAAACCCCAGGAGTGGTGCCCAGGCCTCTGTCCTCACCCCACACCCAGGCCGCCAGCAAGACGGAGCATCCGCACCAGAGCAAGGCCCCCTGACCATGGCTCCGCCTCCGGCCCCACCTCCCTCAGACAGCCACCCCCACCCCACGGAACCAGCGATCCATCTCCAGCACCGAACATGTCCCCGGCGTGCAGAGTGCGCCCCCTGAGCCCTCAGCTCAGTCCTCCTGGACTGGCCTCTGCGTCCCGACAGGCTCCTGCCTGGGCAGCTAGCAAGTCACAGCCTGTGAGACCAGTGGGCGGGGGGTTCCCTGGACAGACCGAGCAGCTCCAGGCCCAGCCACAGTACGGTTAAGGGCACGGCTGCCCGAGCCTCCCACGTCGAACGTGCGGAGCCGGGACTGCCCGCCCGTCCTCTGGCCCGCGCTGACACCGGTCTCCTCCGCACGTGACCTCAGCAGTGACCGGAGTGGACTGGGGCCCGTGGCCATTCCTACCTCCTCGCTGGAAAACGTGTTTAAATAAAAACAGCCACCCTGGCCCTAACGGTGTGTCTCGGTGGAGAGAGCGTCGGCCTGCGGACTGAAGGGTCCCCGCTTCAATCTGGTCAAGGGCATGTATTATATCTTGGTTGCAGGCACATCCCCAGTGGGGGGGGTGCAGGAGGCAGCTGATCGATGTTTCTAACTCTCTATCCCTCTCCCTTCCTCTCTGTAAAAAAAGTAAATAAATAAATAAATAAAATATACTTTAAAAATAAAAATAAAACAGCCACCCTGGCCGGTGTGGTTCAGTGGCTAGAGCACCGGCCTGCAGACCAAAGGGCCCCGGGTTCGATTCCAAGGGAAGAGCTCATAGCTTGGTTGCAGGCGCCTCCCCGGCCTGGGCCTAGTTAGGGCGCGTGCAGGCGACAACCCCCACCGACGTGTTTCTCTCACATCCATGTTTCTCTCTCTCTTTCCCTCTCTCCCCCATTCTCTCTAAAAATCATGCCGGCAGCTCCGACGGGGCCCCCCGCCAGAGGCCGCAGTGGGAACCCAGGAATTTCACTGCTGAGAAGCCACTCGGAACCCACAAAAGCACACGAAAAGATGCGTGCACCCGTTAGGGTGGCGTTACTTGTCATCTGAAAAACCAGAAACCACCACTCCAGCCACGAGGGGACGGTCGGCGAACCTCCGTGGACTGCTCACCCCTCACCCGGGGCTGGCAGCGCGTCTGTGGGGCGTGGGACACACCCGTCACACGGAACACAAGGGCATCTACGACAGGATCGCAGCGAGAGGAGAGCCAACCAATTCATCTCTCGCCCCGCTCACCCCGTTTCCTTTAAAAGGCCTCACTGCTCCAAGAGTCTTTTAAGCCCCAGCTCCTCTGGCTCAGTGGATAGAGTCGGCCTGTGGACGGAAGGGTCCCGGGTTCGAGACCCGGTCAAAGGGCACATGTGGAGGAAGCGCCTGGGAGGTCAGGTTGTGGGCTCCATCCCCAGGAGGAGGCGCGCAGGAAGCAGCCGATGAATGCTTCTCTCTCATCACTGATGTTTCTCTCTCTCCCTCTCTCTTCCTCTCTGAGAGCAATAAAAATATTTTAAAAATAAATAGAATGTCTTTTGACAGATTGCTTCAAAGGGAAGGAATAAATGGTGGCTCATTCATTCATTTTATTTCCCTGGTCCAGGCTCTGTGGCTGCGAGACCCTGCCTGAGGGGGAGCCGCAGGGATCGAGTGCTGAACAGACTGAGCCTGACCTGGCCCCACTCAGGCCCCTGGGATAGAACAGGAACAGAGACGGGACAGGGACGGGACAGGACGGGGACAGGGACGGGACAGGGACGGGACAGGACGGGGACAGGACGGGGACAGGGACGGGACAGGACAGGGACAGGGACAGGACAGGGACGGGACAGGACGGGGACAGGGACGGGACAGGACAGGGACAGGGACAGGACAGGGACGGGACAGGACGGGGACAGGGACAGGACGGGGACAGGGACAGGGATGGGACAGGACGGGGACAGGACGGGGACAGGGACGGGACAGGACGGGGACAGGGACGGGACAGGGACGGGACAGGGACGGGATGGGACAGGGACGGGACAGGGACGGGACAGGACGGGGACAGGGACGGGACAGGACAGGGACAGGACAGGGACAGGACGGGGACAGGGACGGGACGGGGACAGGGACAGGGATGGGACAGGACGGGGACAGGACGGGGACAGGGACGGGACAGGACGGGGACAGGGACGGGACAGGACAGGGACAGGACAGGGACAGGACGGGGACAGGGACGGGACAGGCACAGGGACAGGACAGGCACAGGGACAGGGACGGGATGGGGACAGGGACGGGACAGGGACGGGACAGGACAGGGACGGGACAGGGACGGGATGGGGACAGGGACGGGACAGGGACAGGTACAGGGACGGGACAGGACAGGGACGGGACAGGGACGGGACAGGACGGGGACAGGACAGGGACAGGGACGGGATGGGGACAGGACAGGGACGGGACAGGGACGGGATGGGGACAGGGACGGGACAGGGACAGGTACAGGGACGGGACAGGACAGGGACGGGACAGGGACGGGACAGGACGGGGACAGGACAGGGACAGGGACGGGATGGGGACAGGGACGGGACAGGGACGGGACAGGGACGGGACAGGACAGGGATGGATGGGGACAGGGACAGGGACGGGATGGGGACAGGGACAGGGACGGGACAGGGACGGGGACAGGACAGGACGGGCACAGGTACAGGGATGGGACAGGGACGGGATGGGGACAGGGACGGGACAGAGACGGGACAGGGACAGGTACAGGGACGGGACAGGGATGGGATGGGGACAGGGACAGGGACAGGGACAGGGACGGGACAGGGACAGGAACGGGACAGGCACAGGGACAGGACAGGGACAGGAACGGGACAGGGACGGGGACAGGGACAGGGACAGGGACAGGGACAGGACGGGGACAGGGACAGGAACGGGACAGGCACAGGGACAGGACAGGGATGGGATGGGGACAGGGATGGGACGGGGACGGGACAGGACGGGGACAGGGACGGGACAGGGACAGGGACAGGGACGGGACAGGGACAGGGACGGGACAGGGACAGGGACAGGACAGGGACGGGATGGGGACAGGGACGGGACAGGGACAGGGACGGGACAGGGACAGGGACAGGGACGGGACAGGCACAGGGATGGGACGGGGACGGGGACAGAGGCAGGCACAGGCACAGGGACAGGACAGGGATGGGATGGGGACAGGACGGGGACAGGGATGGGACAGGACAGGGACAGGGACGGGACAGGGACGGGACAGGACGGGGACAGGGACGGGACAGGACAGGGACAGGACAGGGACGGGACAGGGACGGGATGGGGACAGGGACGGGACAGGACAGGGACAGGGACGGGACAGGCACAGGGACGGGACAGGACAGGGACAGGGACGGGACAGGCACAGGAACAGGACAGGCACAGGGACAGGGACGGGATGGGGACAGGGACGGGACAGGGACAGGGACAGGACAGGGACGGGACAGGGACGGGACAGGACAGGGACGGGACAGGGACGGGACAGGGACGGGACAGGACAGGGACGGGACAGGGACAGGACAGGGACGGGACAGGGACGGGACAGGGACGGGACAGGACAGGGATGGGATGGGGACAGGGACAGGGACGGGATGGGGACAGGGACAGGGACGGGACAGGGACGGGGACAGGACAGGACGGGCACAGGTACAGGGATGGGACAGGGACGGGATGGGGACAGGGACGAGACAGGGACGGGACAGGGACAGGTACAGGGACGGGACAGGGATGGGATGGGGACAGGGACAGGGACAGGGACGGGACAGGGACAGGAACGGGACAGGCACAGGGACAGGACAGGGACAGGAACGGGACAGGGACGGGGACAGGGACAGGGACAGGGACAGGGACAGGGACGGGACAGGGACAGGGACAGGACAGGGACGGGATGGGGACAGGGACGGGACAGGGACAGGGACGGGACAGGGACAGGGACAGGGACGGGACAGGCACAGGGATGGGACGGGGACGGGGACAGGACAGGGACAGGGACGGGACAGGCACAGGGACAGGGATGGGACAGGGACGGGACAGGGACAGGGACAGGGACGGGATGGGGACGGGGACAGGGGCAGGCACAGGCACAGGGACAGGCACAGGCACAGGCACAGGGACAGGACAGGCACAGGGACAGGACAGGCACAGGGACAGGACAGGCACAGGGACAGGACAGGGACAGGGACAGGAACGGGACAGGGACAGGGACAGGACAGGGACGGGACAGGGACGGGATGGGGACAGGGACGGGACAGGGACGGGATGGGGACAGGGACAGGACAGGGACAGGGACGGGGACAGGACAGGACGGGGACAGGGACGGGATGGGGACAGGGACGGGGACAGGGACAGGGACAGGTACAGGGACGGGACAGGGACGGGACGGGGACAGGGACGGGACAGGACAGGGACGGGACAGGCACAGGGACAGGGACAGGACAGGGACAGGGACGGGTCAGGACAGGGACGGGACAGGCACAGGGACAGGACAGGGACGGGATGGGGACAGGAACAGGGACAGGGATGGGACAGGGACGGGACAGGGACAGGGACGGGATGGGGACAGGGACGGGACAGGCACAGGGATGGGACGGGGACGGAAACAGGACAGGGACAGGGACGGGTCAGGACAGGGACGGGACAGGGACAGGGACGGGACAGGGACAGGGACGGGATGGGGACAGGGACAGGGATGGGACAGGGACGGGATGGGGACAGGGACGGGACGGGGACGGGGACAGGGGCAGGCACAGGGACAGGCATAGGGACAGGCACAGGCACAGGGACAGGCACGGCTCAGGGTGACAAACGGGCCATGAGGGACCCTGGGTGGCACCAGAGAGCTTAGGGGCAGGTCAGGGATGCAGGCCGAGTGGACAAGGCCGAGTCCCCTGCTCCCCAGCCTGTCCTGGGGGTAGACCCAGCAGGGGTCTCCCCGCCCCACCCCGCACACGTCTGAGGGCACTGCCCCCCGAGGGGGCAGATGAACGGGAGTCTGAGCTCTGACAGCCGCCCACACCACGCCCTCAGAGCCATTCCCTCTCCCCGGTGCCCGTGGCATCCATCCCGGCCGCCCACCTGGCCCTCCAGGGGGACCGGCCCTGAGCCCCGGGGCTGCCTGGACCGGGAGGGAGGGGCGGCAGCTGCAGGGCGAGCCGCGGCCTCTGTCCGCAGAGCCCAGACGGGGTCTCGTGGGCGACGAGGTCCCGTGGGTGACGGAGACCATGGGCACGGGGCCCCGTGGGTGGGCACCCCTGGGGGACAGGGGAGAAGGGGCCGGGCCGGCGGCCCCACACTGACCTCCTCCAGCGCCTGGAAGTGCTCGCGCAGGAAGCGCAGGGGCCGGCCGGGCCGGGCCACGCACAGGCGCACCACGCAGTCCCGCAGCGCCTGCTGCAGGCCGTGCCGCTGCGCGTACCGCTCACAGCCCCGCAGCCCCTCGTCCTCCGGCGGGGAGGCCATGGCGCCCGTCCTGTCCTGTGGGAGACAGGCCACTCAGCACCCGGGGAGCCCCCCCCAGGCCACTCAGCACCCCGGGGAGCCCCCCCAGGCCACTCAGCACCCGGGGAGCCCCCCCAGGCCACTCAGCACCCGGGGAGCCCCCCCAGGCCACTCAGCACCCCGGGGAGCCCCCCCAGGCATCCACTCAGCACCCCGGGGAGACACAGCCACTCAGCACCCCGGGGAGCCCCCCCATACATCCACTCAGCACCCCGGGGAGACACAGCCACTCAGCACCCCGGGGAGCCCCCTCATACATCCACTCAGCACCCCGGGGAGACACAGCCACTCAGCACCCGGGGAGGCCCCTCATACATCCACTCAACACCCCGGGGAGACACAGCCACTCAGCACCCCGGGAGCACCCCCAGGCCACTCAGCACCGGGGAGGCCCCTCATACATCCACTCAGCACCCGGGGAGGCCCCCTCATACATCCACTCAGCACCCCGGGGAGACACAGCCACTCAGCACCCGGGGAGGCCCCTCATACATCCACTCAGCACCCCGGGGAGCCCCCCATACATCCACTCAGCACCCCGGGGAGCCCCCCATACATCCACTCAGCACCCCAGGGAGACACAGTCACTCAGCACCCCGGGGAGCACCCCCAGGCCACTCAGCACCCCGGGGAGCCTTCCCATACATCCACTCAGCACCTCAGGGAGACACAGCCACTCAGCACCCCGGGGAGACACAGCCACTCAGCACCCTGGGGAGCCCCCCAACAGCCCACTCAGCATCTGGGGAGCCCCCCCCCAGGCCACTCAGCACCCGGGGAGCCACCCCCAGGCCACTCAGCATCTGGGGAGTCCCCCCCAGGAACAGCCTTTGGCCCCGGCCTGTCCTGGGGGGAGAAAGGGAGGGACAGAGCATGAGCCTCGGACTGAAGGGTCCGGATTTGGTTCGGTTCGGTCCAGCCAAGGAGTTGGAGTTGCAGGTTCTGGGCCCTGGTTGGGCGTGTGCAGGAGGCAACCAGTGGGTGTGATTCATCTGTCCCTCTCCCTTCCGTTCGCTCTAAAAACCAACTGGAAAGGCCCTCGGTGAGCATTAAAAATAAACAAAATGAGTGAATGAATGAGCATCTGCCGCTCATCCGGAGTCAGCATCGCGGGGCCAAAGCCCAGGCCGCTGCGCGGGGCCGAGGGCCCTGGGCTCTGCGTGCGCCCCTGATGGGGTGCGTCAGGGGTGCGACAGCCGCAAAGCCGGCCCTCCGCACACCCTGGGGTGCCTCTGTGCGGGGAGAACCTCCGTCCGGGGACGGCGGGGGGGAGGGGGTCCCCTGGCGCCCACCCGCCCCTTTCTAAGCACAATGTGAACAGGGAGACGCCCGGGCCGCTGGGGGTGGGGGCGGGAGGCCTGACCCCAAAGGAAAACCCCGCCCGGCGGAGGGGCCTGGGAGGATGGGGAACCGGGGCATCCTCAGCCCGCGGCCCCGCACCGACCGGCCCCGCGGAAGGGACCCGGGCCCGCCCCTCCCCGCTCCTCCCGGCCCCCGCGCCCCGCCGTGGGCCCCGCACACGGGCCTCTGCGCCCCACCACCACGGCCCTTGGGGCTCCCCAAACCCACATCCCCCAGCCTCCCGCCGGCTGAGGCCCAGCGCGGACCTCCCACACCCCACACCCCCACACCCCCAGACCCCCAGGCCCCCAGCACCCTAACCCCCAGGCCCCCAAGCCCCCCAACCCCCCCAGACCCCGAACCCCCAGATCCCCCAGACCCCCCAGACCCCCAGACCCCCAACCCCCAGATCCCCCAGCCCCTCCAGACCCCCAGATCCCAGATCCCCCAGCTCCCCCAGCCCCCCAGCCCCCAGATCCCCCAGCCCCCCAGACCCCAGACTCCCAGACCCCCCAGATCCCCCAACCCCAACCCCCAGGCCCCCAGACCCCCGAGACGCGCACCTGGAGGCGCGGACGGACGGAGCGGAGGCGGGAGCGGGAGGCGCTGCGCGGGGCGGAGGGAGAGCGGGAGGGACAGGGACGCGGGGACGCAGGGCGCGCCGTCCGCAGTCAGCCCCGCCCTCCCCGCCCCCCACCCAGCGGATCCCCGCCCCCCGCCCCCCACCCCGCACCCCGCACCCCCCACCCCCTCACCCCGCATCCCCACCCTCACCCCCCACCCCGCACCGACTCACCGCGGCCGCCCCCCCCTCCCCCCCGCCCCCGCCCCCCCCCAGTGTCTCCCACTCCATCCCCATCTCCCAGGACCAGCCTCCCCCTTCCCCATCCCACCCGCCTTCCCAACCCCCCACCCCCCTACCCCCCACCCCCACCCACCCCCCCCCACCCCCACCCACCCACACACACCCCCACCCCGCCCCCGCCACCCCCCAGTGTCTCCCACTCTCCATCCCCCATCTCTCAGGACCAGCCTCCCCCTTCCCCATCCCACCCGCCCCTCAACCCCCCACCCTCCTACCCCCCACCCCCTCACACCCCCCGCCCCCCGCCCCCCACACAGCAGGTCCCAGGTTGATTCCAGTCACCGGCATGTACATTGGTTGCGGGCACATCCCCGGTGGGGGGCGTGCAGGAGGCAGCTGGTCGATGTTTCTCTCTCATTGATGTTTCTAGCTCTCTATCCTTCTCCCTTCCTCTCTGTGAAAAATCAATAAAATATATATATTTTTAAAAACACACTTGTTTAAAATGGAAATATGCAACAAGTGATGGTGTTACTATTCAAAACTCCTGTGAACGGTGCTTGTCCACGCGTGTCCCTCCGCCCACGGGGAAGGACCCACCCGGAGTGTGGCCCTCCACCTTCCCCAGCAGGTCCTCACAGTCCTGGGTCTGGGGGGTCCTTCTTCTCCCCTAGAGCCTTGGGGACCAAGCCTTGTAAAGATCCAACTGCAAAGCCAGTTCACCTGCCATGCCACGATTCGACGTGACGTTACCTCTGCAGGGACTTCCCAGTGGCACCCACACCTACCGGGAAGCTGGGCACCTGGGGTGGGGGGGGGCGCTGCCTGGGCCACATGCTGCTGAGTATCACATGAGGCTGCTAGCCTAGTTTGTCTCCCAGGCACGGTGTGTGTGTGTGTGTGTGTGTGTGTGTGTCTTATTCTCTGTTCGCTCTGCGTGGAGAGGAGAGAAACACCTTTTCAAAGGCAAGTCCAGGAGCATCCTGAGGCCAGCAGCATGGGGGGACTGCCCCCCCACCCCGCTGCTTCCCCATCATAGGGCCCCAGAACCTCATTCCTCAGACCCCACCTCCCATGTCCCCTTGAGAAGCCACCCTGTCCAGGTCATTCACAGCACAACTGCACCTCCCCGCGTTGCCCCTGGGTGAGCCCCCTCCCCGCCTGGCCACCAGCTCCAGGAGGAGGGCCCGGATCCGCTCTGACTCACAGCTCCGTCCCAGGGCCGGGCAGAATGTCCGAAACGGCGCACCTCCTACAAACGCTTGTTGGATGAAACAATGAGTCCAGCGGGTATTATTTGCTAAAATCAGTTTATTGCACTTGCTTAAATGGCACACTTTATACCCGTGGTCAGCGAACTACAGCGAGCAAGCCACATGTGGCCCTTTGGCCCCTTGAGTGTGGCTCTTCCACAAAATGCCACGGCCTGGGCGAGTCTGTTTTGAAGAAGTGGCATTAGAAGAAGTGTAAGTTTAAAAATTTTGTCTCTCAAAAGAAATTTCAATCGTTGTGCTGCTGATATTTGGCTCTGTGGCTATTGAGTTTGCCGACCACGGCCTTATACTGTGTGTAACCAGGACACACCACACAATGAGCCTGGAACAAGATGAAGTCACTTTTTATTACCTCTCACTGCTCTTTTTATTATTTTTTTTTGTTATTTTAGAGAGAGGGTTTTTTTTAACTTTATTATTTTATTTTAATCACCTGCTCACCCTCTACTGGGGATCAAGCCTGCAACCAAGGCAAGTGCCCAAGCTGGGAATCAAACCCGTGACTCCTTGCTGCATGAGAGGATTCTCTACCCACTGAGCCACCCGGCTGGGCTCTCACTGCTCTTTAAACTTACTCAGGGGAGGGGTCTCTTTCTCTGGCCCTGGTCACACACGTGGACAGATCTACCTCCCTCTGGCTCAAACGCAGAGACTTCCAAGTTCCACAATTAATGCTAAGAAATAAGCCCAGCCCTGGCTGGTGTAGCTCAGTTGGTTGGGCATCGTCCCCGCACCAAGAGGTCACTGGTTTGAATCCCGGTCGGGACAATGCCCTGGATGCTTGATCCCCAGTTGGGAGGCAGCTGATGAGTTTCTCACATTGGTGTTTCTCTGTCCCTTGCTCCCTCTCTAATATCAATCCTACATAATAAAAGCCAAATATGGTGGAACAACCGGTTGCTATGACAGGCACTGGCCACCAGGGGGCAGTAGATGCAGGAGTTGCCCACAGGCCCCAGGCCAGTCAAGGTGGGTGCCAGCAGGGGAGGAGGGCATCACCCCACAGATCAGCCCTGATCACTGGCCAGGCCTAGGGACCCTACCCACGCACGAACCTTGTGCATCGGGCCTTTAGTGAAAGCATATTTAAGAGAAAGGAAGAAGATGTAAACCCAATGTCATCTCAGACACTGGGAGTGGTCAGTCCTATGGACGGTCAGAGAGGCCTGGGAGCGGCCTAGAGGGAAGCATGAACGAGGGGTGCCCAGGGCGACCTAAAGACGCTTAAAAACACAAGGATCGTCCATTAGCACCTCCACTTTTCCGAACCAATGCCAACCAACAAGGGGGGGTCGGGTTCGAAGTAAAGTTGAAGGACCCTCTGCTTTCTGAAGACGCACTCCGCGCAGCGTCCCAGACGGGAGGGGCGGGGGCCCATCCGGAACCCCATCACCTGCGAGCGGAGCCGGAGCGCAGGCGGGGAGGGGGGAGGGCCGGGGTGCAGGCGGGGGGGACCAGGGTGCAGGCCGGGGAGCCGGAGCGCAGGCGGGGACCCCAGGTGCGAAGCCTTCGGCCCCGGTTCCCAGGCTCCGGACGTGGACGCGCAGCCCCCGGCGCAAGGGGCGGGCCCATCAGGCTCCCGGCGGCCAATCAGGTCGCGTCCCGAGCCCACCGGAAGCCGGGCCGTAATCCGCGCCGTCGTAAAAGCGCCGGTCTCCCCAGGCGACGGGTAACGCGGAAAGATGGCGGCGCTGGTGGCGGCGGAGGCCGCGGCGCTCCCGGGCCCGGCGGAGGCGGCCGAGCCGGCCGAGGCGGCGGAGCTGAGCCGCGCCCTGAGCCGCCTGCTGCCCGGGCTGGAGGCCGACAGCAAGCTGGGCCGGCGGCGCGCGCTCGAGGCGCTGCAGCGCGCCCTGGAGGCGGCCGAGCCGGCCGAGGCGCCCGCCGCCGCCGCCGCCTTCCAGGGCCCCTGGGCGCGCCTGCTGCTGCCGCGCCTGCTGCGCTGCCTGGCCGACCCGGCCGAGGGCTGCCGCGCGCTGGCCGTGCACCTGCTGGGCCTGGGCCTGCGCCGCGCCGCGCGGCCCCGCGACGCCCTGCCGCGCCTGCTGCCCGCGCTCGCCGCGCGCCTGGCCGGCCCCGACCCCGCGCGCCGCGCGCCGCCCGAGGCCTGCGAGGAGCTGCGCCTGGCGCTCGTGCAGCTGCTGCGCGCGGCCGTGGAGCTGGGCGGCGCCGCGCTCGCGCCCCACCTGGACGACGCGGTGCGCGCTCTGCGCTGCGCGCTGCTCGACCCCTTCGCCGCCGTGCGCCGCTGAGAGCTGCGAGTGCGCCGCGGGGCTGGCGCGCGCCACGCCGGGTGAGCGGGGGGCGGGGAGGGGAGAGGGAGCGACCCCTGCACCCGCTGGCCTGGCCCTGCGGGGTCGCCTCCTGGGCCCCTTCTTTCCTCCTGGACGCTTTCCCATCGCCTTTCTCTCAACGTGCAGACACCACCGCTGAAGTTCAAGCGGGTATGGGAACGGCCTTGCCCCTCGCAGGGGACACACTGAGAAACACTTTACAGTCTTTTTTTTTTTTTTTTTTTTTTTTTTCAGAGAGGAAGGGAGAGTGAAGGAGAGTTAGAAACATCGATGAGAGAGAAACATCCATCAGCTGCCTCCTGCACACCTCCCTACTGGGGATGTGCCTGCAGCCAAAGTACATGCCCTTGACCGGAATCGAACCTGGGTCCCTTCAGTCCCCAGGCCGACGCTCTATCCACTGAGCCAAACTGGTCAGCGCCGCTCCAGTCTTTTCATCCGCATTTACCCCGGGGTCCCCTGTCCCCTGGCGTGGACCGCTGTCCTCCCCAATGGAGGGAGGCCGCTCCTCCGGCTTCCGTCAGTCATCCTCCCTACTTAGAAACACGGTCTCCGGTGGAATCCCCTTTCCTATGCGGCCATTTCCTCGCATGGTGCCTTACCAGGCGGGGTGTGAGGAGGTGGGGGAAGTGCTGACATGGTGCCTTACCAGGCGGGGTGTGAGGAGGTGGGGGAAGTGCTGGCTTAGTCCAGTCCGGGAGGCTTCCCGGAGGAGAGAGCCCCCAAGGGAAGGTGGGTGCTGGGTGGTCAGGAAAGACCAGGCTTGAGGAGTAAGGTTGGCAGGTTGGGGCGAAGAGGAGGCCGAGGTGACTGAATTCAGGGAAGGAGGGCTGGGAGGGGCTAGTGGGGGTTGGATTTAGTGTGAAGGGCAGCGGGAGCCGGGGTGGGTGGAGCAGGAGGTAATGACCTGCAGGCAGGTCTCAAGCAGCAGCAGCACTGAGGCCAGAGGGCCGGCCCAGCTGTCTGTATGTGTCATTGATTTCAGAGAAGGAGAGAGAGGGAGAGAAACATTAATGATGAGGATCATTGATTGGCTGCCTCCTGCACAACCCCCACTGGGGATGAAGCCTGAAACCCAGGCGTGTGCCCTGACCAGGAATCCCAGCTGTGACCTCCTGGCTCAGAGGTCAGTGCTCAACCACTGACCCCGCTGGCCGGCTCGGCCTGGCTGTCGTGAAGACCTTTCCAATGCTGAGTCCTCAAGCAGGCAGCACTGGCCCCGCTTCCCACAGCAGGGCTGGGGGTCTGGCTTGGGCACGGCAGGGGTGGGGCTGGGACAGGGCCTTCCTGGCTCGGTGTCCTTCTCTTGGTCGGCATCCTCAGGCTCTCCTCCCAGCCCCCGTCTTCCTCGGAGGGGCGCAGGCCCCAGCCTTTTCCCCTGGGCCCCGCCTGGTCGGAGCCGTGCTGCTGGGTCCCAGGCCTGCTCCTGTGCCTCTCCCAGTGCCGTCCCGTCCTGTGCAGGGACCTCGGTGGGAGGGGAGGCCCCAGGGCTGGAACCCGTCCTGGGCACCACGCGCTGGGCAGGGGCCCACGGGGCAGCCGCTCACTGGCCTCCCGCCCGCAGACCACTTCCACATGCAGTCCGAGTCCCTGATCGGGCCGCTGATGCAGAGCATCTCGCACCAGCACTGGAAGGTTCGCGTGGCCGTCGTCGAGGCCACGGGCACGGTGGTCCAGTTCGGCAGCGGGAAGTCGGTGGACGACGTGCTCCCTCACTTCGCCCAGCGGCTCTTCGACGACGTCCCGCAGGTAAGAGGCCGCAGGCTGTGTGCCGGCTTCCTCCTTCCTCAGGCCGTGCGTCACACCAGACCCGTGCCTCAGCCCGGTGCCGCTTCACCGCCTCCCGGAACCGGGAGCCGAACGGTCTGAACCACCGGTGACTCCTCAGCCGCGGAGCGAGGAGCACTGTGTCCTCTTAGGGGAGGCGGGAAGCCGAGCTGTGAGTGTCTGTGCAGAGGCGGACCGAGTGGGGAAGCCACCCGGAGGGCGTGTCCGCTGGCGAAGCGTCCAAGCGGCAGAGGAGGGCTGCAGCAGGCAGGCTGTCTCCCCGGGGAGGCCCGTGGAGGGACCCCGTGCTCAGGCCCGGGGCGGGGGGGAGGGACTGCAGCCCAGGCAGGAATCCTGGAGGGGTGGGAGGCGCCCCTGCCTTCAGCTCTGATGCCCCTGGGTGGCGTGGCCCTGCTCCCCGACAGTGGAAGGGGTACTCCGTGCGTGGAACCCCGAGTCTCAGCCTCTCGGTGTCCCATCTGCACTTTCCTGCCCCGAGGCCTGAGCTGTGGCCCAGGCTGCTCCCCTCAGGCGCCCGGCACTCTTCCCAGGCACTTGACTTTGGTGGTTCGGTTTATGTTTGTCAATCCTCTCCCAAGGGTACCTTCCCATTGACTTTTAGGGGAAGTGGAAGGGGGAGAGACAGGAGAAGCATCGATGTGGGAGAAACGGATGGGTTACCTTCTGCATGCCCCCCACCAGGGTCTGGCCAGGGAGGAGCCTGCAACCCAGGTATGTGCCCTTGACCAGTCCCAACCGGGGACCCTTTGATCTGCAGGCCAACGCTCTATCCACTGAGCCATACTGGCTAGGGCCATGGTCGGCAGACTGTGGCTCTCGAGCCACATGCGGATCTTGGGCCTCTTGAGTGTGGCCTGGGCAAGTCTATTTTGAAGAAGTGGCATTAGAAGAAGCTTAAGTTTAAAAATTTGGCTTTCAAAAGAAATTTCAATCGTCCTGTTGCCATTTGGCAACGTTGTCTAATGAGTTTGCCGACCACTGGGCTAGGGCTTGTAGTTTTTAACACATTAAGCACTCAGCCTGTTTTGTCTTCCGGACGGAAAGTTATAGCGTCAGTTACGGGTGACTGGGCACTTAACGTGGTAAACACTTTTATTAAGCCGTAATTCATGTAACACAGTTTAAAGTGTCCAATGTTTTTGACATACTAAATTTCTGGTAAAACAGATGGAACGTGCCCTGGCCGGTGTGGCTCAGTGATTAGAGCGTTGGCTCGCACATCAAAGGGTCTTGGGTTCAATTCCAGGTCAAGGGTACACCGTACCTGGGTTGCAGGTTTGATTTCTGTCCCTGGTCGGGGCGTGTGCAGGAGGCAAATGTGTTTCTCTCACATCAATGTTTCTCCCTCCCTCTCACATCAATGTTTCTTCCCTCCCTTCTTAGCATCCTACCCCTTCCTTTCCTTTCTTTAAAAACCAATGGGGAAAAATCCTCGAGTAAGGATTAGCCCTCTTATATATACATATAATATGTAACATATATATGTATGTACTTAGAACATAGTTTGCCATTTTAATCTTTTTTGCTGCTGTTGTTAATTTGGACCAAATTCCTGGTCATGAACTACATTGCCAGGGCCCAGGCGAAGGTAGGGCTCCAGCCAAGCTACGTCTCTGCCCCTCCTGCTTCCCCCACTGGTAACTGGCTCCCCACAGAACCGGGCGCCCCCCCAGAACCGGATCCCCCCCCCAGAACCGGGCTGTTCCCCCCCAGAACCGGGCTGTTCCCCCCAGAACCAGGCTCCCCCCACAGAACTGGGCTCCCCGCACAGAACCGGGCTGTTCCCCCCAGAACCAGGCTCCCCCCACAGAACTGGGCTCCCCCCC
Source organism: Pipistrellus kuhlii (assembly GCF_014108245.1). NCBI lineage: Eukaryota > Metazoa > Chordata > Mammalia > Chiroptera > Vespertilionidae > Pipistrellus > Pipistrellus kuhlii. Next base: position 287,049 of record NW_023425420.1, on the reverse strand, counting down.
AGAACCGGGCTGTTCCCCCCCAGAACCGGGCTCCCCACAGAACCGGGCTGTTCCCCCCCAGAACCGGGATGTTCCCCCCAGAACCAGGCTCCCCCCACAGAACTGGGCTGTTCCCCACAGAACCGGGCTCCCCGCACAGAACCGGGCTCCCCGCACAGAACCGGGCTGTTCCCCCCAGAACCAGGCTCCCCCCACAGAACTGGGCTCCCCGCACAGAACCGGGCTGTTCCCCCCAGAACCAGGCTCCCCCACAGAACTGGGCTCCCCCCCAGAACCGGGCTGTTCCCCCCCAGAACCGGGCTCCCCACAGAACCGGGCTGTTCCCCCCCAGAACCGGGATGTTCCCCCCAGAACCAGGCTCCCCCCACAGAACTGGGCTGTTCCCCACAGAACCGGGCTCCCCGCACAGAACCGGGCTCCCCGCACAGAACCGGGCTGTTCCCCCCAGAACCAGGCTCCCCCCACAGAACCGGGCTCCCCACAGAACCGGGCTCCCCACAGAACCGGGCTGTTCCCCCCAGAACCAGGCTCCCCCCACAGAACCGGGCTCCCCACAGAACCGGGCTCCCCACAGAACCGGGCTCCCCCCCAGAACCGGGCTGTTCCCCCCAGAACCGGCTCCCCCACAGATCAGGTTCCGCACAGAACGCTGCGGACACCAGTGTGCTGGGGCGGGAGGCTCGCTCTCACCAGCAGAGGGCCGGGCCGGAGCATCGGCCGAGCCGGGGCCGGCCGGGGAGCCGAGCGAGCGCCTGGAGCGCTCTGGGACCTTCTCGGCCCCGGCCCGGAGCCGTCTCCTGTGGCCGTGCCACCTTGCCCTCGGCGCGGTCTGCCCGGCGTGACCCGGAGCCGTCTCCTGTGGCCGTGCCACCTTGCCCTCGGCGCGGTCTGCCCGGCGTGACCCGGAGCCGTCTCCTGTGGCCGTGCCACCTTGCCCTCGGCGCGGTCTGCCCGGCGTGACCCAGCTCTGTCCCGCAGGTCCGGCAGGCGGTGACCCGTGTGGTGGGCGGCTGGCTGCTGGCGCTGCGGGACCGGTACTCCTTCTTCCACAAGCTCATCCCCCTGCTGCTCAGCAGCCTCGACGACGAGATGCCGCACATCGTGTGAGTGACAGGGCGGTGGGGCTGACCTCCCGCCCCCGCTGCCTTTCCCTGTGGGCTGGTTGGCAGGGCCTGGCCTGCCCGGCCCGTCACTGACAGTGTCGTGTGCTCAGGGAGCCCGGCTCGTGCCCTGGTCTGTATGTGTGAGGTCACGTGGCATGAAAGGGCTTTGGGCACCGACCTCAGTCAGCTCTCAGACTGCCGCTAAAGTGAGCAAGCGCCCGGCAGTCCTGGCCCGTCCTCCCTGACTGTCCATCTGTCTGTCCGCAGGCAGGAGGCCGCCAGCCTCTGGGCAGAGGCCGGCCTGCAGTGGCAGAAGGAGAACGAGGAGGACCTAAAGGACAAGCTCGACTTCGCCTCCCCACCGCCTGCCCATCACCCCTCGCCAGGTGGGTGCCGCCTTCCCGGGCGGGGACGGGCGAGGCAGCTGGCAGCCGGCCCAGGAGGAGAGGGCGGGCCGCGTGGAGCTGGTGCCTCCCCTCCTGGGGCAGGGTCCTGGTGCCGAGTCTGCGTCCGACTGCACGGCCGTGTCATGGGGTGACTTCCTGTGAGGCCATCGTCCCCACCTGCACGCAGGTCCTGCGTGGCCGTCCTCCTGGGCAGATGCTGAGCGCGGGCGCTGGCTGCGGCGGGTGGGCTCCTGGTCATTTCCCTGGCCCCCGTCTGGGTGGCCCCCGGCCCTGCACGGAGGGGAGGCCCCGCCGGCGTGCTCGGCGCTCTGCCGCAGCACAGCTGAGCACGCTGCCTGCCTGGGTGTGGGCCTGGGACTCGGCCTGCAGGCCTGCCCTCCGACTCGGGGAAACAGCAAGAGGTCGGTTTCTGTTTTCCGACTGCAGTTAAGTCTGCTCAGTCTGATGTGCACACAGCGGAGGCAGCTGTGTGCGCCCCACCCCAGCCAGGCTCCTGTGGCCTCCCTGCCCGAGGAGAGGACTTGTCACTCAAGCTCTGGGCGCTCTGGGCGTCTGTCCGTGCTCTGGGCGGGAAGGTGCTTGTCCACACGCCTCGGGCACCTCCCGGGCCAGTCACGCCTCTGCTGCGGGGCAAAGGCCTCCTGTGTCCGCCTCAGAATAACCAGATCTGGCCCCGGCTGGTGTGGCTCAGTGGATAGAGCGTTGGCCTGTGGACTGGCGGGTCCCGGGTATGCGCAGGGGTGTTCCCAGCAGCCCCACAGGGAGTGACCCAGCAGCGAGGGGTGCACACGGGACCCTGCGGCACGCGTGCTCCTTGGCTGTGAGGCGTGGAGTTCTGACACGGCTGCAGCACGGTGGCCTCAGCCACAGGCTCAGTCCCCGCGGCTCGGTCCGTGACGTCCCGGAGCGGACACAGCTGCGGCGAGAGGCTCTGAGCCGCGGTCACGTCTCGCCTTCTTAACCAGAGACGCGCCCAGGCCTGGGCTGCCGGGAGCTCGTCTTCAGGAACCTCTCCAAGATCCTTCCCGCCATCTGCCACGACGTCACCGACTGGGTGGCGGGCACCCGGGTGAAGGCCGCGCAGCTGCTGGCGGTGCTGCTGCTGCACGCCGAGGACCACACCACGCAGCACCTGGAGGTCCTGATGCGGACCCTGCTGCTGGCCTGCGCCGACGAGGAGGCCGCCGTGGTCAGCAGCGTGAGTCCCCGGCCTTCCCCACCTCCCGTCCTGCGGCGCGCCTTCTAGGGTGACAGCCGAGGACCCAGCCCCTCAGCCAGACCAGAACGCTCCCCGTCCCACCCTCACCTGCACCCGCTGCACCCCGCTCTGCGCTCCGTCCTGCGGCCGTCTGGAGACGCACAGCCTGGGGGTGGGGGTGTTCTCGCTCCCCACACCTGGGTCACCCAGCTGTGCGGCGAGCTGTCCCCCCTCCTCACAGCCAGGGGGCCCTTAGAACTGAGCCTCCCACCAGCAGTGGCGTCAGCTCTGCTCAGGGACGTTCCGAGCACAGCCGGCCTGGTTCGGGCTGGTCCGGCACCGGCCCGCGGGCCCAGGCTGTTGTGGTCAGGAGCAGACGCGGCGCCCTCAGCCCGGCTTCCTCCCAGTGCACCAGGTCCGCGGAGCTCATCGGGACCTTCGTCAGCCCGGAGGTGTTCCTGAAGCTGCTCTGGCCGATGCTGAGGAAGTCGCCCTCCGCCTCCGGCCTCCTGGTCCTCGCCGCGCTCATCCGGGGCTGCCCGCGGGAAGCCCTGCGGCCGCACCTGACGGCCATCGCCATGGAGCTGGCCGGGGAGCGCATCCGCCAAGGCTCGGAGAACGTAAGGGCGGGTGGGGTGCCGTCCGGGAACCGGGAACGGTCTCACGATCTTCACAGGGACGCCTCCCTGACAAAGTCCCATCACACGGCCCCGCCCAGGCCAGACCAGTGTCCCGACTCCGTGTGGGCAGGGGCGCCCCAGACATGCGTGTGCGTGTGGGCAAGTGTACCCACGGGCCCATGTGACGTTCCCCAGTTACCTCGGTAGCTGTAAGAACAGGCCACAGTGTCTGGCAAGAACAGCCTGAAATGTGAAAACTCCCGGGGGCCGAGGGGCCGGTGCTGGGGCTGCAGGTCTGGGTGTGGGGTCGTGGCCCCAGGTGTCCGGCCAGGCGTGCCCGGGGCTCAGCCAGGAAGGCGGCCTCGGCTTGGGAATGTTGTCTGGTGACGGCAGCTGACGCGAGGAGGCGGGTAACGCGTGGCTCACTCCTCGCACGAGGTGCGGGGCCGGCCCAGCTTTCCCAGGGCCCTGGCTCGCGTGGCGCTGTCGGTGTGGGTAGGTGTTGAAATTCCCAGCGTTTCCTCCAGGCGTTGCCATGGTCACAGCAGGGCTGGCGTGCTAAGGACAGGCCGGTCTCAGAAAGCAAATTCCTTTTTATTTTAACGGCTGTTCTTTTCGTACACATTATGTTTACAGTAATGATGTTAAAACGGCCGCTCCTTAAACATAAGTTGTAGGCCTTTGAGAAACTAGACAAAACCACATCCTCAAAAAGTCCATCACCCTCCCCGGCTTAGAGAAATCCGACTGTGGAAGAAGTCAGGGGTCAGGTACAAGCACCAATCTGCTGCTCCGGGGCGGCGGCCAGGTCCTGCAGGCAGTGCTGCCGGCCCGACCCGCAGTCACCGCCTGCCTCCCGCGCCCTCGGGAGCCATTTTGTCCCCGAAGACACAGAAGTGCTTCCAAACGCACAAAAGCAGCCAGCCAGACCTCGGGCCCGGCGCACCGCCCATCACTGGCTCCCGCTCCGCTGCCGCCCGCTTTTCTTGAACTTGGATTTGTTTTGAAGCAAATCCAGGATGCCCAGCCGTTTCTCTAGTGAATGCTCCGCCGAATTAGCATCACTGACACGAGAGAACTTTAAAAACACCCATAAATACTGTTAAGCAGTTAATGAAATTAGCAAGAACAGGTCCGTCCCCAATCTGTTCGGTTGGCCTTTGTCTAAAAAATGCCCTTCGTGGTCGGCACCGGACGCCGTAGCCAGGCACCACGCGTTGTTGCGGTGGCTCATCGTGGCCGTGGCCCAGGGGCGGGCTGACAGCTCCCGCTCTGTTCACAGCTGCGCTACGGGGAGCACCTGCTGCAGTGCGTGCAGGCGGCGCTGTCCGCGTGCGGGGAGGACTGCCGGGGCTGCGGCCTGCAGCTCATGCAGGTGCTGGTGACCGTGATGGCACTCCCGGGGGCCTCCGGCCTCGGCGACCAGGTGAGCCTGCGGGGACCTGCTTGGCCTCGTGGGTGAGGACGCCCCTCTGGCCGATGCACTCACGACTGTAAATCAAAGACGAGAGACCAGCCCGAGAGCTGGCCTCGGGGTGCCCAGGACCCGGTGCCCTCCGGTCGCCAGCTTCCCGGTCTCGGTGAAGACGGCCTAGTGTGGGTGACGCTGCGGGAGCGTGGAGGAGGGTCCTCGCCCACACAGACCCATGGTGAGCGCGGCTCACACACGTGCACACACAGCTGAAGGCTGGAGAGGCCGGGGGCTGGCCTGTGTGATGTTCAGGCAGCTGTGCATCCCGTTGGCCCTGCCTTAAGGCTTAAAACGGGCGTCCGTCCCCGCGGGCCCAGGAGCCCAGGCAGGCCAGCCTGCGGACAGGGCTCCTCCCTCCCCGTCCCCGGGCCTCTTCAGCCTGGCGTGCTTCCTACGACCACCTTTCAGAGGCCGTCTCCGCGGGCGGGGCATGAGGTAGTAACAGCTGTCGGCTCACAGGTCTGCAGACAGACATGCCGGCTGCTCAGGCTCCAGGACCTTCCTGGCTGTCCCCACCGGAGGAGAAGCAGGGAGGGGTGCGTGGGAGCACCCCGTTCCCTCACTCTGTCCAGGACAGCAGTTACTGTTGCCCCGGGTCTGTCGGGTCGAGTGCTGAGCAGAGGATGTGGGGTGGGGGCTTCTGCTCGTATGCCCCAGGGCCGCTGCAGTCCTAGGTCCCTGGAACGTGTCCGAGGGTTTGCACACCTCACGGGGACGTGGCCGGTGGCTGAGCGGCGGAGATGGCCCAGCTGTGACTCCCCTCCCAGATTCAGGAGACCGAGGCCGCCCTGGCCGCCGTGGAGAGCAGTGGCGACAGCCAGGACCTCTACCGCCAGCACGTGGGCCCCCTCCTGGAGCGGCTGGGCAGCTCCCAGCAGGGCTGGACGGCGCGCTCCCCGGAGCTCCTGCAGTTCAGCACGCTGGTGGCCCGCGCAGGTGAGCCCTCCTGCCAGGCCTTCCCTGGATGGAGGGGGTGGGGGACAGGGGGAGGTCGGTGACGGAACTCCAGCGATTCAGTGTAGACAGGCGGCCGAGCCGGGTGCAGCTGTGAGAGTGCACAGGGGTGCGTGCGCGGGCGGTGTTCCGTGTTGGTGTCCGTCAGTCACAGTATTGCTTTCCTGAGCCCTTCGGCTGCCTGGGCTTGTCCCGTGTGACTGACAGCACCTCCTGTCCCTGCTGCTCTGGAGGGTCCCGTGTCACCTGTTCCATTTCGCGTGTCCATGATGTTCCTCAGACAGGCCACGAGTCAGGTGCGCCGGGGTCACAGCCCAGATCGGGTGCCAGGCAGGTGTGCAGGGACCAGCCTGCTTCGTGGCAGGACCGGCAGGGCTGAGCTCCTACCTGCAGTTCCGAAGCTGGTTCTCGCGGTGGCGGCGGCGGCATCACTGATTGGCCGCACCTCACGTTCTGCCCAGAACACGGGCCACACAGCTCAGTCGCCTGACTGGGTTTCCTCTGACCCCTCTGTGTGTCCAGGCGTGCGTGCACGGGGGTGCGTGTGCGCGTGGGGGTGCAGGTGCATGGGGCTGTGGCCTGTCTGATCCTGGCGTGAGTTCAGGGAACCCCATCGTTTCTTTGGTAATTGACTTCTGTTGATGTTTAATACGTTGCTGGGCTTTAGTTTCTAATAATTTGGGAAAACATAAGAAGTAGGAAGTTACAAGCTGAGCGAGTGGGGGCTGAATGTTCTCGGTGACTTTGCTGAGATAATCACGTCCGCGATGGGGAGGGGTTGTCCCGCCCGCAGGCTGCTCGCCTCTCTGGTGCGGGCTCCTGCCTCCCAGCCTCCCACGGGGACAGAACCGGCCACTCTGTTCCAGGCCCTGCCCTCGGAGAAGCACTGCCCCACCTGGTGCCCGTCCTCCGGAGCTGCCTGCAGCCGGACAGAGACCCCCAGATGCGCCTGAGGCTGCTCTCCGTGCTGTCCCGGGCGCTGCTCAACGCAAAGGAGACCGTGGACTCCCAAGGGTACATGGGCTCCCCCTGCAGCCCGGCCCACCCTACGCTGCACCCCCTCCCCACGCTACACCCCCTCCCCATGCTGCACCAGCCAGCCCCCCACGCTGCACCCCCTCCCCACAGTGCACCCCCCTGTGCTGCACCCCATCCCCATGCTGCACCCCCTCCCCATGCTGCACCAGCCAGCCCCCCACGCTGCACCCCCTCCCCATGCTACACCAGCCAGCCCCCCACGCTGCACCCCCTCCCCATGCTACACCAGCCAGCCCCCCACGCTGCACCCCTCCCCACGCTACACCAGCCAGCCCCCGCGCTGCACCCCCTCCCCACACTGCACCCCCTTCCCACGCTGCACCCGCTCCCCATGCTGCACCCCCTCCCCATGCTGCACCAGCCAGCCCCCCGCGCTGCACCCCATCCCCACGCTGCACCCCCTCCCCCACCAGAGTCCCTGCTGCAGCGGCTCCTCGGGGAGGGAAGGGTGAGGTGGGCAGTGCGGGCAGCGCCCGGGAGGCTGGTCCCAGCTGCTCGGGGGAGGTCGTTAGAATCCACTGAGCGGAGGTTCAGGGAGTGTTAACCGTCCGAGCTTCTGTTAGCTGTGCTCCGTTGAAAGCCCTTTGGCTCCTTTCCCACCACTCAGAACTGACGAGTCTCGGTGGTGGGAGCCTGGAGAGCCTCTGGCTGCCGTGGGCTGCAGGGCCGGGAGCGGCCTGTGGACTCCCTTCTCCTGGGGCAGAGCCTCCAGGGCCCCCGGCCGTCGTTAATCTGCAGAGCAGGGTCGTGGCTCAGGTGGACGCTGGGAGCAGTGGGGACCGTCCCTAAGGGAGCCCTGCTTGTCGAGGCCGCCCAGACGCCGCCTCTGGCTGCCACACGGACCCCTCTCCGCTGGCATCGGTCAGGAACTCCGCTTTCCGGCTCGTCTGCAGGAGCGGGCGCGGAGGGACCGTGAGCACGCGGCGTGCAGCCTGGCGCCCTCGCAGGCCGCGGGGTCCCCGGGCCCGAGTGTGTGCTGAGCCTCACTGCAGCAGCCGGTGTTGGGAAGAAAGTCTGCGGTGTGGTCACTCGGGAAGGAGGAGGTTACGTCGCACGTGGTGCTCTCGTTAGGGCTGAGATGGCGACTGCTGTCTGACTCGCTGTCCGGAGCCTCGTCTGTGGTGTCTGCTCATCAGTCAGTCCTGCTCTGGGCGGGGGGCTGGCTTCCGGCCCATCACGTCTCTGCACACCCACACGTCCGAGGCGCTCGAGGAGCCGAGGACGCACGTGGTCTCCGATGAGCACGGCGTCTCCGGGGGCTGCCCTCAGTGGCGCGGCCCCTCTGTGCAGAGTCCTCAGCACAGCGAGAGGTCCCGGGCCGGGCTCTGTGCCGGCTCTGCAGGGCGCGCCGGGCTGGCCGAGCTGAGGCGGCGGAGGCGAGCCCACTGCTTCTCCGGGCCGGCGGACGGCCTGCCAGGTGCCTGCCTGCGCGGAGCTGGTTCTGGGGGCGTGTTCACGCCGCAGCCCTTGTGCCACGGGGGCAGGTCAGGGTGGGACGCAGTGCAGGCCACTGCCCGGTTCCCAGAGGCCAGCGCTTGGCCCTTGGGGCCGCTCAGAGCACAGGACCGGGCTCATCTTTCCAAGATGTTCCTGTCAGCGCCCAGGGAACCGCAGCTCTGCTTAGATTAAAGGGCATAAGGCGTCCTGTGTCCTTTCCTCTGTCCTCGGCTCTGCAGCGGCCCCTGCTGGAGGTCGCGGCCTTGCACCCCGTCCCCCAGCTCTGGACAGCGGGGGCACAGACCTGAGCCCCTTTGCAGTGTGCTTCGTAGTGATGCGGGGATGTAGGGAGGAGTTGCTTGTTCAGTGACGTGTGTGTTTTGATCTGTGAGCAGAGGAGGCTCGTCTCGGTGTGGAGGGAGCTGGCGCCTGCCGTTCGGGACCACCAGAGTCGGTGGGGTCTGGTGTGTGTGTCCTGGTGGCATCGATGTGGTGGGTCACCACAGGGAGGCAGCCCCCTGCTGAGCTGGCAGACCATCTGCGTCTGTTGTTGCGCTGGGGGTCCCGGTGCAGGCCTGGGGTTCCTGCTGAGGGGGGCGTGGGGGTCATCACACCTGCGGTGGCTGCTGCTCCTCCCAGAGCCGGGGGGTGGCGGGGAAGCTCGGAGCAGCGGGTCCTTGGGCTCCTCTGGGCTCCGGACCCAGGCAGCTCCCAGGAGAGGCCAGAGGGGCCTGGGCACTCGCCGGGCTGACCACGCCCCCTCCCTCCGGGAGCGGAGGGCCCTGGCCCGGTGCCACGCTCGCTCGTCTCTGCTGTCTGCTTGGCCTCGTCCCCAGGGCCGGAGGCTCCGTGAAGGCCCCTCCTCACCTGCCTCTCCCTCCTCAGGCAGCTGCACCACCACCTCGACGCCGTGGTCGCGGACATCCTGGTCCCCAGCCTGCAGTGGCGCGCGGGGAGGACGGCCGCGGCCATCCGCACCGCCGCCGTGTCCTGCCTCTGGGCCCTCATCAGCAGCGAGGCCCTGTCGGCCTCCCAGGTGCGGCTGGGTGTCCCGGGCCAGGGCGGCGAGGGCATCTCCCCGGGCTCCTGGGCTGAGGGTCCTCTCGGAGGTCCTGTGGGGTGGGGCGGTGCGATGCAGTCAGGGGTGTTTTTCTTTGGTCGTTTGGGGGTTCTCTTAGGTTCGCGCATTGAATGTTCCTCTTCACAAGATAACGAACGTTGTCCTCACAGGAGCCTGACAACGTGTGTGTTCCTCTCCCGGCCAGCAGGGGGCTCAGGGAGCAGTAGGAAGTGTCACGATGTTTCTCTGCTTGTGGCTCCCCTCCCGTGGGCTCCCCCTGGCACTGAGACAACCTGACTTCAGTTAAAATGCCCCAGGTTTGCTCGGACATGGCAGTCGCACTAGGAAATAGCAGGCTAACGGGGTTTGTGTCTCAGTGAGACTTTTCAAATAATGATTTTTAAAAATCAACTGACCGAGTTAAACAAAAATTATTCAAATTATCTAGATTTTAAAATCCAGCTTTGACTGCCTAAGTAGAATCTCCAAAATAGCCTCCAGACCCCTTTGTCCGTGCTCACGGCGGGCGCGCGCGCCCGTGCTGGTGCCGCAGGTGGAGGGCGTGCGGGAGACGCTGCTGCCCCCGGTCCTGACTGCCCTGGAGGAGGACTCCCAGATGACCCGGCTGACCTCCTGCCACATCGTTCGCGCGTTTTTAAAATCCTCTGGCGGTGCGTACTGAGCCGGACAAGTTCACCAAGATTTATCCTGGTAGGACGTGCTTCTTTCCCAAAGCATTCGCATGTACTTGAGAGCTGTTTTCTTTTATTGGAAAATTAGAAAATGCTACTTTAACTTCCGGTGAAGTTGGCGTTAGGAGGCCAAACTCATCGGTGACAGATACAAAGGTCACTGAGTAATCAGCGTGGGGAACAGGCAGATGGGCCGGACGTGGGTGAGAACCGGCAGAAGCGGGCGGACACTCAGGTGCCCTCAGCAGCCAGGATGCGGCCCTCGTGCGGCCGGGACCCCTGGGTGAGAGCAGGGGCGTGGGCGAGGCGTGTGCCCCCTCAGCTTGAATCCCTGGCGCCACTGCCTCTTAGGATCCCTGATGCAGGAGCCAGACCTCGTCCGCCAGGCGGAGTCCTGAGCAGAGGTCCTGCCTCAAGGCTCCAGAGGCGGGAAAGCTAGCTCCTTCCGTCCCACCCGAGTGCAAAACGGTATCCACCCTCAGTTATATTTTAAAATGCATCTGAGGACCTCAGAAAGGTACGTGGGTAACGCTCATTACAAACAAGTTGAGGATCAAAATGGTGACGGAAAGAAGGAAAGAAGGGCCGTGGGAGAAGAATCCACTAGGAAGTGCAGGTGGACTGCGGGCTGACGCCCAGGCCCGGCAGCCGCCTCGGGGGCAGGGCTGGGGAGGGGACGCCCCGGCGGTTCTTGTTAAGCTCGTTTTTGTGATCTGTGCTGCATATCACAGAGATGGCGAGGCTCTTTAAAGATGATGGTGAGAGTTCCTGGGGATGAAAAATAGTTCCTGAAACTGAAAACTTGGGGCACTGGATTACAATGGGCTGGACCTGCTGAGACGGTTTGGGGTGAGAGGTCGTGACCTCGTCTGAGGATGGCCCCCACCGCACAGGCTGCTCTCGTCCCCGTGCGTGTGGTGTGTGCCAGCACCTGCTGAGTCGCCACAGGACGCCCAGTTGTGGGGCCCGTGTTCTTGGGGCCCGTGAGACAGCGTTAGATGAATGGGGAGACTCCGCAGTGGGAGGGTGCTGTCAGCAGCAGAGGCCTGGAGGCTCAGCAGGAACAAGGCTGGCTCCACTGGCAGCTGTTGTGTCTCCGTCCTTGTCTCCATCCCCAGAGCTTCAGAGGGCGGGGCCCACAGACACCCCCGCCCTGTGCTGTCTGCTCGATGGGGTGGGTGGGTGGCCAGGCTTGGGCCTGTGGGTGACAGGCTTTGAATCGGCATCGCGGGGCCCAAGTGGCCTGGAACCTGGCAGGTGTCCAGATGAGCTGGGGCTCAGCACCTTACACAGGAGGCCTGGGGGCAGGACGGGGTCTCAGGTGCAGGACGAGGTCTCAGGTGCGAGACGGGGCCTCTGGGTGCAGGGTGGGGTCTCCGAGCACAGGAATGGGTCCCCGAGTGCAGGACCTCCGGGTGCGGGGCGGGGCCTCCGGGTGCAGGATGCTGTCTCCGAGTGAGTGCGGACCGGGTCTCTAGGTGCAGATGCTATCTCCGGGTGCGGGGCGGGGTCTCCGAGCACAGGAAGGGGTCTCCGAGTGCAGGACCTCCGGGTGCGGGGCGGGGCCTCTGGGTGCAGGGCGGGGCCTCCGGGTGCAGGGCGGGGCCTCTGGGTGCAGGGCGCGGTCTCCGGGTGCAGGATGCTGTCTCCGAGTGCGGGACCCAGTCTCTAGGTGCAGGACAGGGCCTCTGGGTGCGGGGCGGGGCCTCCGGGTGCAGGGCGGGGCCTCTGGGTGCAGGGCGGGGCCTCCGGGTGTGGGGCGGGGCCTCCGGGTGCAGGATGCTGTCTCCGGGTGCAGGACAGGGCCTCTGGGTGCGGGGCGGGGCCTCCGGGTGCGGGGCGGGGCCTCTGGGACCCGGTGAGCACCTGTGCAGGCCGGCCCACCCCGCGCTGCCCGCCCTCCAGAACTCCTGAAACGGCTGGACGACGTTTCCACTGAAGTGAGGCTGGCGGCCGCCTCCGCCCTGGCCGTCTGGCTGGAGTGCATCAGGAATGACGGCGCCGAGGCCTCTTACCAGCGTGACGTGCAGCACCTGTACAAGGAGCTCCTCGTGTACCTGGACGACCCCGACAGCACCGTGCAGGACGCCGTCCTGGGTAAGCTCAGTGCGAGCCACTCTACGTGGTGCCAGACGGACGCATACGCACAGCAGGCAGGGCAGGGGGTCCCTCAGAGCCACCCGACACCCCAGAGAATGCTGGTCTTTGTGTGAGGCCAGCGATAGTTACTGTAATAGAAATTAAGATAGGCTGAAACCGGTTTGGCTCAGTGGATAGAGCATCGGCCTGCGGACTGAAGGGTCCCGGGTTCGATTCCGGTCAAGGGCATGTACCTTAGTTGCGGGCACATCCCCAGTAGGGGGTGTGCAGAAGGCAGCTGATTGATGATTCTCTCTCATCGATGTTTCTAACTCTCTATCCCTCTCTATTCCTCTCTGTTAAAAATCAATGAAATGTATTAAAAAAATAAACTAAAAGAAAAATTAAGATGGGATAAATTTTGAGATATTGATTATTTGTTAAAAGTAACATGGAGCCGCCCTGGCCACGTGGGCTCAGTGGTTGAGCATCGGCCTATGACCCAGGTCACGGTTCAGTTCCCGTCAGGGCACATGCCTGGGTTGCAGGTTTGATCCCCTGTAGGGGCCGTGTAGAACGCAGCCAATCGATGACTGTCTCTCATCATCGATGTTTCTCTTTCCCTCTCACCTCCTCTCTGAAATCCATAAAAATATATTTTAAAAATGTAACAGGAAGCCCATCCTATCTGTAATAATAAAAGCAGGGAATGCTAATCAGACCAGACGTCCTTCCGGACGCAGCAGGCTGTGAGGGAAGCCGGTGCTGCAGCCGGGAAGGAAGACCTCCTGCAGGAATTTCGTGCACCGGGCCTCTAGTGTTAACATCAGTAACGTGTTTCTGAGAGATGTATTTTCCAAAGCCAGTACTGAGCCAGGCGCCATTGTAAATGCTTTATTTGATGTCCCTTTTGTTTGTCCTTCGGTTGCCCTTGAGAAGACATCCAAACGCTATCGCTAAGAGGGTGTCACAAGCTGCGCCTGTTAGGGTTTCAGGTCTTAGTTAGCCGACCCATCTGGAGTGTGTTCTTGTGTGGGTCTGAGAAGGTGGTCTGATTTCACATGGTTAGCATCTGTCTGTCCAGGTTTCCCAGCACCAGGCATTGAGTAGACTCTTTACCCCACTGTGTTCTTGCCCTGTCGCTGCAGACAAGGGGTGACGGGCCCTCGGCTGTCCTGGGGCCGTGTGTCTGCGCTGTCCGTGCCATGCTGTCCCCCGGGATTCCTGTTCTGGGTGGTGGTGACTGTGCACCGGGTGTTTGCTCTTTTCCAGAGGTGCTCCAGGCGGGCAGCGTCCTGTTCCCCGACCTCCTGGTGCGAGAGACCGAGGCCGTCCTGCACAAGCACCGCTCCCCCACCCGCTGCGAGCGGCTGCTGCAGCACCTGCAGGCCCGGCCGCCCGCCCCCTGACCGCTCCAGGCAGGCCTGGTGCCCCGCTGAGGTGGGCGCCACGCCAGCCCTCGTCCCCCGGCTGGGCTCGGCGGCCTTGCACCCACAGCAGGGCGCCTTTGTCCACAGCCTGGGACACAGGCAAGACGACTGACAGCAAGAATGTATTTCCCAAGAAAATGTGCAGTGTCGTGGACGATGTTTCAAACCCCACAGTTTCTGAAACAAGGTTCTCCGAGTGGCTCTGCACTTTTATGTTCTTTTTATAGGGTTCATTGGAAGGTCAGCCAATAGCCTCCCGCTCGTTTTGACATTCAAATGGAATGTCCACCGTGCACACTGCAGGCAGGCCCGCGCTCCCTGCGCTGTGGGCTCGGACCCCAGCTCCATCTGCTGCAGTGCCACCTCGGGCTTCCTGGCCATGAAAGCCAAAGGCATTTAAAGTTTTCGTTCGTCCTTTGACTTCAGTGAACAGACTTAAAGGAATTTGAGATCTTAACTATTAGTGAAATTTTCCCCGTTTAAAATATACTGGAACTTAAAATGTTTTATGGACCAATTCAGTATCTTTTCTTAGGTCAGTAATGCTAACAGTGTTGAAAACTGAAGATTTAATCAGATTCTCGTTGCTCTCAGTAGCAGGAATGTAGATTGTACTTTGTTCTCCAGCACTTTCTACACCCAAGTGCCTAAAAGATTTCATTTAAAGTGGTTATTTTCATAAGCCAAATGCTGTGTTTTCTAACAAATGTTAACATTTATGCTTTGGTGTTTGACTTAATTAAAAGTATTTATTGTAATTGTTTTGTATGCCTGTCTTCATGTGTTTTGATAATTAGTTGAAATTTTTAGGAACAGTTCATTTTTCCTTGGATTTAACCTCACGGGAGAGGCAGCCTGGAGAACCCTGGGCCTGTGGAGGGAAAGGAGTGGTCACCACTCACTGCAGTGCCCGCTCTGGACACCAGGTGGCAGGAGCTCCCGCGAGATGGCAGGCCTCAGAAGGCTGCCCTGGGCTCTGGAGGAGAGGCTGGGTGTTGGGATGGGGGACCACGGCCTGCAGAAGGGATGTGATCTGTGCACACAGCCAAGGCCCCATGGGGATGCGCCCCTGGCCCCATTGACATCGCCCATCTGTGCCCCCTTCTGAGGCATTTCTATGATTGATGACTGCAGGAATGCAGGAGGCCCTCGGGGATGGACTTGCTCAGGTGTTAGTTCCCACACTGCCCTTTGCCTTCCGCAGCCTCTGCCTTTTCCTTCCTCCACGTCACATGGAAACGGTTAGAAATGCCATTTCCTGGGCCTCGGCCCAGACCTCCTGGATAGAAGAGGCGGGGCCCGTGGTCGCCTTGAGGGGCTGATGCCCCTGAAGTGGGAGGACCCCTGCCTGAAGCACCAGGCGTTTTCACGTCCAGCCTGAGGACCCATCTTCCGTTTGGTCAGCCCTCGGGTGTCACGGGGACCACAAGTAAATGGCCGTGAGCTCGGCTGAGAAGACCACACACTCAACCTGCCCCACCTCTTCTGTTGATGGCTGATGGTTTCCTTCGCTGCAGAAATTTGCTTGTTCCAGGCACATGTGGGAGGCAACCAGCTGATGTTACTCTCTCCCCCTCTCTCTTAAAATAAAAACACCCTCAGTGAGGACTTAAAAATAAAGTTGTCTTGTTGAAAAATGCAAAGACTTGTACCCACAGCTGCTTTGTTCCCAGCCCACACAGGAAATAGTGCAAATGTCCACCAACAGCTATGTATTTGTTTACCCACCAGCAGAATACTATTTATTCTGCCACAGAAAGGAGGAGCAGAGGGACCAGCGAGTTTATAGGCTGGGCTGGAGAAGTTTATAGGCTGTGGAGGGAGGGCAGGTGGAGCTGCTCTGTTTTCCCATCACCGAGTCCACAGGGGTGTTTGCCACACTCCTCCCGACTGTGTGTGACTTGTATCCTAACGAAGTGTTCCAACCAGAGAGAGCCCAGAGGCGGCTCCAGAGGGAGAAGGGGGTCCCTTCCAGCTGCCTGGCAGCCCCGACAGCCCATGTTTCCTAAAGGTCAGTCTTCCCGCCTTTCCGAATCCCCCAGGATTCTCCAGGCACCAGTGCCACCCGGACCTCCAGGCATGGCCTGGTGAGGTTTGGCAGGAGAGAAGCGGTGACTGGCTCTTCCGTATGGAGTGGTGGCCTCTGGGGCCACTTCGTGTTGACGCCTGAGTCACATGACTTCAAAGGCATTTTAAGAGGATGCAGCCTGCACTCTTGAACCAGCCTCTCAGCCTCTCGCGTGGCCTGGCGGTGCCTGTGGCCTTGGACCCAGGGGTCTCGGCCCCCTCCCGATAAGCAAATGACGGTGCTAGGGCTGGTAGGGCACCGAGGCTGGAACCTGTCCATGGGCAAAAGCACTTCGTTTGGTGTCCGCAGGGCTGTCCGAATGTGCTGGAAGGTGTCACCTGAGCAGGTGTGGTGAGGTGTTGGCCGGCAGCGGTAACCGTAGACGGAAGGATCGGTTCCCAAGTCCCTTCCTGGCCTGAGCGGAGCCTTCCTCCTAGTTCGTGTTTGCTTTTTTAAAATTTCTTTATTGATTATGCTATCACAAGTGTCCTCATCCCCCATTCCCATCCCAAACCCCTCTCCACGTATGCCCCCATCGTGTCCCTTTCCTCCTGTTCCCGCTCTTTACGCTGTTGCCATTTTGGCGAAGTCCGAGCTCGGGCGACCACGGAGTGACCGGGGACTGAGCGGTTCCGGTTCTGGTTCCGAGCGGCTGCTGGGGCTCGCTCAGGCCCCGGCGCCGTTTACAGCGTCGGGACCAGCTATCTGGGCCCTGTCCCTGCGGACGCGTCTCTGGGTTTGGTGCCAGGACACAGCCGCGCTGGCCACGACCGGCAGCTGCGCGGCGTGGACGCCGCGGGGGCCCCCGGTCCTGACGTCACGTCCAGGGTCCGTCACCCCGAAACCTGCGGCAAAGCCTGCGAGCCAAGATCAGGAATCGCTCGCTCGGGGCCGCCGCGCCAGCAGGCACCGCCTGCATCCGCCCCGGGAGCCCGGCGGGGCCGCCCAGGTCCTCAGCCGCCGCGAGCGCGCATCGAGCCCCGACTCCCCGTGCGTCCCGCCGCGGCCGCGACTCGCGCACGCGCAGGGCAGGGCCAGCGGTCGTTCCCAGCTGCCCTAGCGGCAGGGCACGGCGGCGGCCACGTGACCCGGGCTCGGCCAATCGGGCGCGTGTGCGGCCGGCATGCGCAGATGCACGGGGCGCACGGTCCGGCGACAGGTGCGTCCGGGGCCGGCGTCGCCGCGGGCGGCGTGTGGGAGCCTCTGGGGCAGCTTCCGCCCTGGGCCCTCCCCCCGCCCTCCTCCCGGGCGAACTGCGGGCTCGGGCGGGAAGCGTGACGACTGCCAGCGCCTCGGACCGTGGCTTACAGTCTCGTCCTCGAACCCCTGGGGGCGGGAAGCGCTTCCTTGGGGAATGTCCGGCCACAGGTGCCGCAGGCGGGCGGAGGCCAGGCCACGGCGCAGGAGCGCGCACCCGGCAGCGGTCCCCGTCGCCCCCCGGTCCGCAGGCGGGAGACTGGGGCTCGCGGCAGGTTTGAGACCACAGGCGGCTGTCAAAGCAGGTCCCCCCGATCCCCGGACAGGAGTGAGTCACAGGGGGCGCTGTGACGTCACCGTGGGCGGCGGACCACTGGCCTTACCCCGGCGACCCCAGGACTCAGGCGCTGCTGTGGTTTTGTTGCCAAAGAAGCACCCCGGTCCGCTCCTGGGAAAGCATCCGCGAACCCCAACGGGACGTTCTGAGGCGGAACTGAGTCCAGCTCCCCGGAAGAGCCAAGTCCAGAGGATCAGGTCCGGAGGGACTGCCCAGCCCCCCAGGGGCCACGGAGACACCTCACCGACTGCACGTGCTGCGGGATTGGCAGGACCAGGAGGACATACTGGGGAGCGTGGACTCGGGATAAAGTCTGCGTTTATGGCAGTGTTTGCTATAGAGTGAATGCTCATCTCCCCACGGTCATGTGTTTAAGCCTAATCCCGGTGTGATGGTGTTAGGAGGTGGGACCTCATTAATCGATCAGTGCCCTCGTTTCTTCTGAGACCCCGGGGTTCCCTAGTCCTTCCCACCACTGAGGACACAGCGAGGGGAGAGCCATCGGCGGACACCACATCTGCCGGCACTGACACATAAACACATAACAGCTTGTTTATTTTTTTTCTAGAGGCCCAATGCACAAAGTTCGTGCATGGGTGGGGGTCCCTCAGCCCAGCCTGCACCCTCTCCTACAGGGGTTGGGCCTAAACCAGCAGCCGGACATTCCTCTCACAATCCAGACCCACGGCCTCTTAACTGCTCACCTGCCTGCCTGCCTGATCTGATTGTACCCTAACTGCCCCCCTGCCGGCCTGGTCCCCCTTGACTACCCCCTGCCAGCCTGGCTGCCTCCCAACTGCTCCCCTGCCAACCTGGTCGCCCCCCAACTGCCTAGAAGGAAGTCGGATGGCCAGAAGATGTCCGGTCACCCAGCCTGATTAGCATATTACCCTTTTATTAGTGTAGATAGCAGCCCAAACAGATTGAGATAGGATCATACCAGCACTTACTTTCTAGCTTTGATTGTTGTACTAAAATTACCTAAAATGTTCAGAGGAAACTGGGCAAAAAGTAAATGGAATGCTGTTTTCACTATTTTTGCAAAATACATGTGGGCTAGGGTGACTTTACTCTCCTGGGACAGATGAGCAAGGGGCATTCAGCATCAGGGCTGACCCTCGTGTCTCAGAAATGGGCAGGCTGTTGAGATGCTCCAGTGGACGTCCTAGGATTCGAACCTACAACCTTTCAGTGAACAGGATGATACTCCAACCAACTGAGCCGCCGTCTGTCTGCCAGGGCAGTTGGGCCATTTGATGTCCCTACCATGTTGTGAGTGAGAGTCTGTGCTCTGAGCCTTCCCATGACGTGTGTGCTCAGAACTCACTGGATAATCCAGGGCTGTGTGTCCCAGACAGGCCCCCCATCCTGCCTGGAAAGGTTGGCAGGAGCTTCCTGTGGCAGCTGTTGGCCCGGAAGGGGAGGGGCTGCTAGAGACCTTCCCTGGTGCCAGGCTGAGGGGGGACTTCCTGGGAAACCTGGCCACGGGCAGGCGGGGGCCAAGCCAGCTGCCAGCTGCCAGCCTGGCGTGGGAGGGAGCAGTTGTTCCCACCCCACTGAGCTAATCCCCTGCTGCCCCGCCCAGCGCCCATCCCCAGCGCCTCCACCAGGGCTGCTTCCTCCCCACCGCCTCCTTCGCCTTCCTCCCTCCCTGCCTCACTGATATCTCTCTCCTGATGCCTCTCCCCACCGCCCACCTGCCTTCTTGTGCCTTTCCCAGCATTTCAGTGAGGCTGTGGGGAGGCGGGCAGAAATTGTGTGGTCTCTCTCCGTGGCCCAAGGAGAAAGCAGTTTATAAATAGTTCACGGTCTGCCCTCTATAACAGAATCATAACTGTCCACAGCAGAGTGATGGCACAGACTGAGCCTGTTCTCTGAATTTAAGTGATCTCTGGGGGTTTTAACTTTTTAAATAGCTGCATGTCTCCTAGACGGGTTATGAGGGGCAGTTGGCACAGCAGCTGAAGCTCCGGCTGTGGCATCACAGGGACCTGGGTTTTGAGTGTTAATCTCCCCACTTCCAAGCAGAGTGGGCACCCCCCGCAGCCTCGGGGTCCTCGCCTGGAAGAGCCATGTGAGTTCAAGACCGGTGTGCCCACAGCCAGCCCATCAGGCCATGCTCCCAAGTGCTGGCCATTGTTACTCAGTCCGTTTTAAGATTAAAAACACACGCTCTCGGTTTGGCTCAGTGGATAGAGTGTTGGCCTGTGGACTGAAGAGTCGTGGGTTCTATTCCCAGTCAGGGCACATGCCCATGTTGTGGGCTCGATCCCCAGTAGGGGGCGTGCAGGAGGCAGTGGATCTCATTGAGGTTTCTATCTGTCCCTTCCTCTCTAATATCAATAAAGAATACATTTTAAAAAACCAAATCTATTAAGTTTTGTGCCAGGATTGCTTCCCAGCCCAGTTCCCCCAGAGACGCTGCAGGCTCCTCGCCCGGCTCCTTGGCCACACGCTCTCCCCGCACAGAAGTTCATTCACGCTTTTAGTAGCTCTTCGTCAGGAAGATCAAACCGTGGCCTCCTGGTTCATAGGTCAACACTCAACCTCTGAGCCACACCGCTGTGCTACTCGCGTTAGGTTTTTGGGAAATATTTGTTGGCGTAGCTTTTTCAGAGGGGTGGGCGTTGTGCAGTGAGGGGTCCACAGGGCCAGCTGAGCAGGCGGCGTGGCCCGGCCCCAGGGGCCAGGGCTGATGGAGACCCCAGGATGGGTGTTGGGGGTGGGGAGGGGCAGTGCTACCACACAGGAAGGCTTCGTGGCGGTGCAGCTAGGCGCCAGCGATATGTCCTTTGCCATCAGGTCCCGTAGCACTGTGTGTCTCTGCAGACAGCTCCCTGGGGCACAGTGTTGCTTCATTTTGCCATTTTCACATCCAACAGTTGGAGGCCTTGTTTTTCCCTCGTGGCTCCTGCTGTTGAGGACTACCCGTTACACTGACTGGTCCTAGGCGTTTTGCTTACATAATACTATGTATTTAAACAGGAAAGTTAAAAAAAACATGGCTTTAAAGAAGCAGCGTTTTTGTTTGTTACAGTGACAGCCGAGTGTGGATAACTGCTTTGTCTTTGTTTCCGGGCAGGCAGGTGGCTGCATCTCCTAAGCCCGTTCTAGATGCTCGGGGGCACCTGTGGCCATGAGAGGGGGGCATCACTTTGTTTTCGGGGCACAGGTGAGTTTGCTTAGCAGACAGTCTTAGTGTTTTGTGAAACAACTAGCAGGTGGCAGAGATGTGCCACCAGGACCCTCGAACGTGACCTCGTTTGGAATGAGAGTCGTCGCAAATATAATCAGGGTGAAGAGCTGGACGTGAGGTCCCCGGGGGGGGGGGGGGCTCACTCCAAAGGCCAGTCATCCCCCAGGAGGAGGAAGAGAGAAAAGGGAGAAAAGGAGACAAGCGCGGGAAGACCAGTGAGACGGGCACAGACGAGGCTGCGGCCACAGCCAGGAGCCCGGAGCCACCATAGGCAGGAGACCAGGAAGGACCCCCCAGAGCCATGGGGTCCGGCGCGCGCCAGCCTCTGGACGCGCCCACCTCACCACCCCCACAGCAGACAGACCCGGTCGGCAGTGACGCGGGGTTCCTGGTGGTGAAAAGCTGGCCAGCGCGGGACGTTCGGCTCTCTGTCGTGGGCCTGCCTCCCTCTCCCGGGGTCACCAGCTCCCAGAGCCTCACTCTGGCCATGGGGCACCACCCGGGCAGGAAGCCGGCACTTCTTTGTGGGCACTCCGCCCCTTGCCCAGCAGGACGGAGGCTCAGGATGGGCAGAGGTTGGGCAGGCTCCTGAGCCTGTGAGGTGCTGCTCTGCCTGCCTGCCTGCCTCCGGGCTGGCAGGCTGCCCTCCTCTGGTCTCCGGACACCTGGCCTCCAGGCACAGCCGGCTCGGGTTTCCAGCCTGCCTGTCTCTCCCTCCCCCGGGTCCTGAGCTCCCCCAGAACACGGTGCTCCCTGGTCTGCTCATGGCGTGAGCCGGTGAGCTGGCCTGCATGTCTCTGCCCCTGGCTCCCCTCCAGGCAGGCTGCGGGCGTGGCTCTTGCCTCAGTTTCCCTCGTGGTGAAACAGCGGTCCCACCGGCTCCGCTGCTCAGTGGCAGTGAGAGGACAGAAGGTGCAGCATGTCACCACGTCTGGTCAGCTGTGCACCCACAGGCAGATGAACACGGGGCCCGGGTCCGTCTCCTCGAGAGAGAACCCCGGACAGTGGGCTCTTGTGCAGAGCTGGCACGGCCGCCGCCAAGCTCTCCCCAAAGCAGACCTGAGGTGGCACGGGGTGGGGAGGGAAGAAATCCTCAGCACCCGGAACCGACTGGAGCCTGTGAGCGGCTGGGCACCAGCTCTGGCAAGCGCCTGCTCACCGTCCTGTCTGTGGGAATGGGGGGGGGGGGGGGGGGGGGTGGCGCGCAGCGCGGTTGGGGTCCAGGTAGCTGAGAGCCAGGCCCCACCACACCCAGGAGCTGGGCCTGCGGGTTTACACCTGAGCTTTACGGACTCTGAACCAGCCCAGCCCACCTGCCCCCGATCAGCCCGCCCACTCGGGGCCTGGGCCCCTGCCCGGCCCCAGACACCGGGTCTGTGTCTTCCTTCGAAAACTGCCCCCCTGCCGCTGCCCTGAGCCTTGGCACAGTGAGGCAGGTTTCCCCTGTCCTCGTTCGTAACAAAGGGCGCTGTTCACCGGCGCTCCCAGAGGCCAGGCAGGCACACGCCTCAGCTCTCACAGGCCCTGGCAGAGGTCCTTATCCCTGCGGAGAGGGGGATGGGCTCAGAGAGGCTCAGACTTTGGTCAAGGTCACACAGCTGCAGCTGGCTGCCTCCACCCACTCCTCCCATTCACCCTTTGGGGAAAGTACCCCGACGTGCCATCTTCATTCTTTACACCCAGTGTTTTATTCCACGCCCACGGGGTAAAGTGTAAAAGGGGCTCCTTGTTGAGAAAGCTTGCACGTGTTGCTTCTCTACCTTAAATCTGCTGTTTGTAAATGCTGCATTGTTTTTACACATAATATTCATTTAGTCGTGTTCATAAGAAAAGTTTTAAGTATAAAACAATCCTTAATAGAGATCAAGCGTTCTATATTAATAAAAGGGTAATATGCAAATCGATCGAACGATGGGACGACTGGTCGCTATGATGCACACTGACCACCAGGAGGAAGACGCTCAACAAAGGAGCTGCCCCCAGCCTGCAGCCAGCCTCTCCGTCCCTCTCCCCTGGACGGCAGGCTCCAACCGCCCAATGGCGAATGGGGAACTGTGGGTTCCGGTCCCTTTTCCTGTGGATTGCCTGTTCACCTCCTTGGCCCAGTTTTCTTCTTGATATGCAGGAGCTTCTTGTATATTCTGAGTGGTAGCCTCTTGCCTGTTTTTAACCGTCTGCTCTGTCACCTGGCTGCTGGCGGGCTCACAGCATCTTTTATTGAACAGATATCTTTCATTGTGATGTAATCAGAGCCGTCAATGTTCAGCCATAAGGTTTGTGCCTTTTCCGTTTTGTTTAAAAACTCCTCCTCCCTCCTTGACGATCTCATTCACACATCACACGGTTCCTTTTCCTTCAGGTTTTCATTCACCTCAAAAACAGTTTATTGAGTTTGTTGAGCAAAACACAGTGTAACCAGCCTGTGACACTCCTGCTTGGAGCGAGCCCCCGCAGGATGCTTCTGTGCCTGATGTCGGGGTGCGTGTGGGTGCGTGTGCGTGTGTGCACACATGTGGACTCGTACAGCACGCACGGTTCTCTGTGAATGGCTCATCCCTTCCTGAAGGTGGCTCGGGCCCTGGTCCCCATGATTCCGTCAGCAGCCTTCAAGGGCTGGCCTTGCTGCTGGAGGTGCCTCCCTCTGCCCACAGTCAGCCTGCAAGGACTCAGGTTCCAGTAAGGTTCCCTGTATGACCATCCCCACCGATGGGTCACCTGAAGAATTCTCCCTCCTCCCCCTCCCGACGAGCTGGACCAGGCCCTCCCGCCAGAGCCACTGAGGTGCCAGGTGGGCTCATTTAAACCAACTCCCTGGTACAGACCAGCTCCAGCCAGCTCAGTCCAGTGGGTATCAGACCAACCAGTCGGACCCGATGAAGCCAACACAAACCAGGTGGAAGGCAGTGAGGGTGGACGCAGCCCCATGAGGGGGAATCCAGGCACGGTGGTCCAGCCACCTGCTGCCTGCCCAGCAGCCCCGGTGGGTGGGTAACATCTAAGGACCCTCTGGGTTTTGTGGACTCCCTTTTATGATCTAGCACCTACCAGGTCCCACTGATCCTCACCAGCATCTCGTCTCCTCCCCCTCTTACACCATGTGAGTTCACATCTTCCTTGTTCATTGTTGCTGGTGAACTTTTTAAAAAAATTGATTTTAGAGAGAGAGGAAGGGAGGGGAGGAAGAGAGAAACATTGATGTGAGAGAAATATCAATTGGCTACTTACTGCACACCCTCTACTGGGGATCTAGCTACCTGGGTGTGTGCCCTGACTAGGACTTGAACCCAGGACCTCGTGGTCCATAGGATAATGCCCAATTCACTGAGCCACATCAGCCAGGGCTGAACTTTGTTAAAAAGCTGTCTTTGGCCATTTTGTAATATTGGCAGGAAGCAGATTGATTCTATGACCCACCGCTAGGGCAGAATCCTTACCCAGAAGTCTCCACTAATGCCTCCGTTCACTAGAAATGGCATTCCAGCCGCACAGGCACCGTTACATTTCCCAGCAGCCCCGGTAAAAAAAGAACAAACGATGCCCAGCCAGAGTGGCTCCGCGGAACAGTGTGGACTCTGAACCAGGAGGTCTCCCCTCTCTTCCTGGTCAGGGCACAGGCCTGGGTTGCAGGCTCCATGCCCAGGAGGGGGCGTGCAGGAGGCAGCCCACAGATGATTCTCATCAGTGATATTTCTCCCTCTCCCTCGCCCTCTTCTCTGAAAACAACAAAAATAAAAAAGAGATGAGGTCAATTTGATGTGTTTTAATTAGATAATATATCCAAAATATTACAAATTAACAGAACATCTTTTTTTTAATTTATGGATTTTTTTTTTTTTTACAGAGAGGAAGGGAGAGGGATAGAGTTAGAAACATCGATGAGAGAGAAACATCCATCAGCTGCCTCCTGCACACCCCCTACCGCGGATGTGCCCGCAACCAAGGTCCATGCCCTTGACCAAAATCGAATCTGGGACCCTTTAGTCCGCAGGCCGATGCTCTATCCACTGAGGCACACCGGTCAGGGCACAAATAACATCTTAAAATGTTGAGACGTTTTACCATTAGTCTTATAAACCGCGCGTGTGTTCCATAAACCCTCACCAGGGGCAGGTGGCCAGGTGATTAATTAATTAATCCGGACCTTCATTCTGCTCAACCCAAGCCCCTCCCTGCAACGTGCAGCCGCCGCCCTCGGCGCCCCACCTCCCGCCGGTCCAACCCCCGCCCCGCGGGGATCGGCGCCTGGAAACACGCCCCGGGGACGGCTGTGCGTCCCCGGGAGCCCCGGGTGCAAGGGCGGCGGTGAACCCCGTGCGGACGCAGCTGAAGCCGCGCCCCCATCACCGGACCGCGCGGCTGTCCCGCGGGGCCACGCCCTCCCCCGTCCGCGCGCGGGCGGCCCTCCGCTGGGAGCTCCCGGGCCGCCGGAGCCGCTCCCTCCTTTGCAAAGCGAGGACGAGAGAGCACGGCCTCCGGTCCCCCTCGCAGCGCAGCCACGGCCCGGCGAGGGCGGCGAGGGCGGCCTTCAGGGCCGCGGGGCGGGCGATGCCCCCGGGACACCGGCTCCTCCCGAGACACCGCCCCGCCCCGCCCCAGCTCGTTCCCTCCCTCCGACCTCGCGCGTGGCCCCGCCCCGCGACTCAGCCTCTGCTCGTGATTGGCCGTGCTCTAGACAGGACGCATCCTCATTGGCTAAGAGCTTCCGGTAGCGAGGTTGGGATTGGCGAACGTCCTTATTGATCCCGCCTCCAGTCCCGGACGCGGCGCGTGATTGGCTGGCGCCGGAACGGTCTGCTCCCGGCCAGGCCGGGGTGGCGGAGACTAGGCCTCAGGCGGCGGCGGTGGCGGCGGCGCGAGGCAGGTGAGGCCCGGGCGGGGCGGGGGCCGGGCGGGCTCGGGGGGCGGCGGGCGGGGCGGGGCGGGGTGGGCGCCCCTCACGGCGGCGGGGGCTGCGGAGACGCCCAGACGGCGGGCCCGCCTGCGCCAACGGCCGCCGCCCCCGCCGCAGCGCCGGAGGCGTTCGTTCGCGGCCTGCGGCCCTCGGCCCGGCCCCGCCTCCGGCCCGCCCCCTCCGGCCGGTCCCTGGTCCTCCGGTCCGTCCGCCGGCCCCCGCCCTCACACCCTCCCTCCCTCCGCGCCGCGCCCCGGGGCGCCGGGCCGATTCCCGCGGGCGGCCGGGCGGGCGGCCGGACGGGCGGACGGCGGGCGCTCCCCGCTGCCTCGCCCTCAGGCCGCCGCCCGCCGGAGGTCAGCCTGAGGTCGGCCTGTCCCCTCGCCCGCCGCCTTGGTGGTTCCCCCGAACCTTGAACCCTCAGCGGCGCGTTCCCTCGGGCATCGGTCCCGGCCCTGCGACGCGTGTGCGGGCCTGACCCGCCCGCCGCCCGGGCCGTGGAAGCGGGTGCCGGGCTGTGCCCTCCCCAAACGGCGGCCGCTCCTGCTCCCGCTCCGCTCCGCTCCCGCACCCACACCCCTCGCCCCGTCCACAGCCGGGTCCCTGCACCTGCACCCCGCCCCCCCTGTCCACAGCCGGTCCCTGCACCCCCCCCCCCCCCCCCCCCGGTCCACAGCCGGATCCCTGCACCTGCACCCCCGCTCCACAGCCGGGACCCTGCACCCCACACCCTCCATCCACGGCTGGGTCCCTGCACCCGCACCCCGTTTCTCTGTGGCCGAGTGGCACTGCTGTGTGACCACCCGCAGCTGGCTGGTCTTGGTTAGTGGGCAGTCAGATTGTTTCCACCTTTCCGGAGACCAGCTCCACTGTGGCCCATGTGCATCCCCGTGTGGGCACCTGTGTGCAGTCCCTGGTGCCTTCCTGGGAGTGGGGCTGCACTGAGGGTCCGGGGCAACTGACTTCAGGGGAACCCCGCCCTGTTCTCCACAGCGGCTGCCGGCCTGGCACCCCACCAACCGTGCAGGGCTCCCAGTGTCCTCACATCCTCAGCAGCACGTGTTTGTTGCTGTATGGGTTTTTTAAAAATACACTTTGATTCTGTTTTTGTTTTAAAACATATTTTTATTGGCTTCAGAGAGAGAAAGGGAGAGGGAGAGAGAGAAATGTCAATGATGAGAGAGAACCATTGACCGGCTGCCTCCTGCACACCCTCCCCTACTGCCCTGACCGGAAATGGAAAGGTGACCACCTAGCTCGTGGGTCCATGGTCCAGGCCCAACCACTGAGCCACACCAGCGGGCTGTTTAATGTTGTTCTCAGTCATGGTGTCCCAGGGCGGGTTGTGAGGGATCTCCTGTGGGTGTGGTTGTGTTTCCCTGTTGACTCATGGTGAGTGCCTCTGTGCTTCCTGTGTGTGGCTGCTGAGCTGTCCGTGCAGATTGTGCCCGTTTTAAAGGGCCGCCGTCTTTTTGGGGAGTCGAAGTGTTCTGTGCGGGCTCAGGACGCCGGACCCTTTTCCACACGCTGTCTTCCGTTCTTTGGTTGCCTCCTCACTCTCAATAGTGTTCTTGGACGCACTAACGCTTTGATTTTGAGGATGTCCAATCTATCTGTGTTTTCTCTTATTGCTCCTGCTTTTGGTGTGATAATAGTAGCCATGGTGAAATCAAAGCTCATACAAATTTGCCCTGGGTTTTTATTTGAGCTTTTCAGTAGTTTAGCTCTTGCGATTAGGTCGTGGACCCGTTTTGAGTGAACTCTGTGGAGTGAGGCACGCTCCGACTCCATCCTTCTGCGTGGGGACATCCAGTTGTCCCAGCTTCACTGTTGAAGAGGCTATTTTGAGTGGTCTTGGCCTGCTTGTAGGAAATCAGTTGGCCATAAATGTATGGGTTTATTTCTGGATCTCAGTCTGTTGGTTTATATGTCTGTCCTCATGCCAATAACATTGGTTTTAGTAAGTTCGGAGTGTGAGCCTTCCAACTCTTTTTCAAGGTTGTTTGTAGTATGTGGATCCATCAGTTCCATAAGAACTTAAGAATTAGCTTTGCCTTATCTGCAGGAAATGCCATGGGAATTTTGGTAGTTGCACTGGCTCCATATAGCACCGGGAAGCATCACCAGGCTGACGACCATGCAGGGGCTGTCTTCCCACTGCTTGATGTCTTCTTCCTTTCACAGTGTTGTGTTGTTTTTTAATATATATATATATATATATATATATTTATTTCAGAGAGGAATGGAGAGGGAGAGAGAGAAACATCACTGGGTATCAAGCCCGAAACCCAGGCATGTTCCCTTAACTGGAATCGAACCCGGGACCCTTCAATCCACAGGCTGACGCTCTGTCCACTGAGCCAAATTGGCTAGGGCTTACACAGTGTTTTAGTGTTCAGGGCACCAGTCTTGCACTTCCTTGGTTAAATTTATTCCTAAGTTTGTTATTTGTTTCTGATGCTGTTATAAGAGGAATTGTTTTCTTTTTTTTAAATCGTTTTTCTCTTCTTTTTTTTTAAAATATATTTTATTGATTTTTCACAGAGAGGAAGGGAGAGGGATAGATAGTTAGAAACATCGATGAGAGAGAATCATCGACCAGCTGCCTCCTGCACACCTCCTACTGGAGATTTGCCCGCAACCAATGTACATGCCCTTGACCAGAATCGAACCTGGGACCTTTCAGCCTGCAGGCTGACGCTCTATCCACTGAGCCAAACCAGTTTTGGCTAGGACTTGTTTTCTTAATTTTATTTTCAGTTTGTTTATGGAAGTGCAACTAATTTTTGTGTTGTTGACCTTATAGCCTGTAATTTTTACAGTTTATTAGTTGTAATAGTTTTTTGTGAGTACCTTAGGATTTCCTATG
Organism: Pipistrellus kuhlii; assembly: GCF_014108245.1. Classification (NCBI taxonomy): domain Eukaryota; kingdom Metazoa; phylum Chordata; class Mammalia; order Chiroptera; family Vespertilionidae; genus Pipistrellus; species Pipistrellus kuhlii. The sequence goes on along the minus strand of NW_023425420.1, from coordinate 259,002 downwards.
TATGAGATGATGGCATCGATGAGCCAAGGGAGCTTGCTTCTTCCTCTGGTCGCCTCTTATGTTCTCTCCTTGCCTAATTGCTCTGGCTAGAATCCCAGGAGGGCTGAGAAGCAGTGGTGACAGCAGGCCTCCTTGTCTTGTTCCTGATGGTCTCAGGGGAAAGCCTTTTGGTCTTCCCGCGGAGTGTGAGGTCAGCTGTGGGTTTAGTAAATGCCTCTTGTCAGGTTTCCACAAGTGCATTCTTGCCAGTCGAGAGGATCACGTGATTTTGCCTAACTGCTTCTTAACCAGATTTTCCGCAGTATTTGGTTCTGTCCTGCACCCTCACTTGCAAATGTATGTGGGTGCCACGGTCTTGTCTTTGGTGGGGAAGGGGGTCCGTGATGAAAAGTGGGTTATTTCTCAGTGTTCCTCATTGTAAGCCTTTGATTCATCTTTTTCTGGCCTAAGTCAGTTTTCATTCCCCCATTGTTTGATAGCTTCCAGGTTTTTTACCGTTGTCTTTTCTCCCTTGGTTTTGTTCTTTGGGGTATACATATGCCTTTTAAAAAGTCCTCTCCAAGAAGGGTGTCTGGAAGAGAGGGGAGCAAACATCTGTGTCAGTAAGCCATTTTTAAATGGAAATTCCTCTGTGATCTAGTTTCAGAGGATGCTGGTATTTGACAGGGTGTCTGCCATTGTTCCTCATCCTGAATTTATGGTGATCAAATGGTCCCCAGATCCCGCGCACAGAGCTGGTTTGAATTTGCCCGCAGGAAATGCCTGCCCTTATCTGCGCCTCAGGTGAGGGAGAGCCCAGGGGACCAGCATCTGTTGTCAGCCGCTGCTGATTGGGCTGAGTGCTCAGAGCACACAGCCCACAGCGGGTTCACACCTGGTTCCTGGAGCAGATGGGAGCGAGGGGGGATGGCCAAGCACAAGTGAGCCCGACTGGACTCGCTGCTGTGAGTGTCCGTGGCAGCCGTGCCCCCTGCCACCGTGGGGCCCGCAGTCTTGTTTAGTTGATCGGAAACACTCTCATTTTCCTCTTCTCCTCGCTTCCTAAATTTGGAACTCATTGCTATTTTGACTGCTTATCGGACTTGATATTCAGATAGAGGAGACGAGACTAGACCTGCTGGGTCTGGGTGGGAAACTGTTCACTCCCATTGGACTGAAACGAACGTAGGATTTTCTGAGAAAGAATAGTATATGTACTCTTTACTCGAATCCAATGCTGGGAGTGGCTCTCCTTCAGAAGTAACTGCGTGGCTTGCAGCTTGAGCTGTCAGAAGCGAGCTGGGCAGCCGGTGCTTGGCTTTGCACTGAGTCGCAGAGGACACGCACTCAGTGAGTGGTCATCACTGAGTTCTAGTTAGCAGGCAAGAACTCTGTGCCAATCAGCCCCCGGGTCCCGGACGTCAGTCACGTGGGAGTGATCGAGTGCAGGTCAGGGATTGGCAGTGGGGTCAGAGGCACTCCCAGGGTCGGGCCTGAAAACAGCGCTGTGCTTGGCTGCTTGCTTTGGTCTTAGTCATTCCATTTGCTTGGTTGCATCCTTGGTTAACATTATTGGGCGAAGACGATGAAAAAGATCAATTTAATGATTGCTTCACTTGCTGCTTAGGCTGCAGGCCTTTTTAGTCCTGGAAGCACTCGCTTTTAGCCTGCTGCTGGCTTGTGGAGGACAGGCACTGCGAGGACGATGGGGAAGTACATTTATAGTACGCAGGCCGTCCTGGGACTGCTGCTCCTAGTTACCCTTCCCAGTGGTGCGGCTGACACCGCTGTTGTCATGGGTGAGGAGAGAGGTGCTGTGGCTGCCCTGGGAGGACCGAGGAGGCCAGCCCTGCTGCTCCTGGTCCATTCAGCACTGGGTGTGGTCGGACAGGGGCAGAGGGGTGAGATCTCAGGGTCTTTTCAGCTTAAGGGCAGAGCAGGGAGCCTGCTAAATCCCCGGGTGCTGTATACAGGAAGGTGTAGTTCTTGCCCTCAAGAGCTCAGGGTCTGCCAGCGAGAGGTGGTCGCCAGGGGAGCCCAAGCAAGAGGGTGATGCCCTGGGAGGAGGCAGGCCAGTGACTGGACAGGTGGGTGATTCCGAGGCAGAAGCAGGCAGAAATGCTCTCCAGGAGGTAAACAGGTGCCGGCTTCACTGTTTGCATAGGCAGCACAGGTGAGTAGGTGATTTACACTGGGCTGGAGAGTAAGAGTCCAGGACTGACTGCCCCTGTGTTTCTGGGCCAGGGAAGGCCTTTCCAAGCTGGACATGAGAGTTAGCCAACTCAGCAACAGATTCGGGACCTGTTGGGTGTGGGACACCCCACGTGTCAGTGCACAGCAGTGCTGCTTAGGGTACTTGCTGTGGACACGCTCTTTCCCTGAGGAATAGCCGGTGGGCAGCCTCCTAACCCAGCCAGTGCACTGGCTTGTCTGACTGTTCCTGTGTGCTGGGCCCCAGGCTGTAGCAAACCTGTCCCTGCTCTGTGATCTGAGAGGCCCCACAGAACACACCCTTTGCCTTTGGACTTTTGGTGAAACACGGGGAGCGTGCTGTCAGAGGAGCGGGCGCTCTTGAGGAGAAGGTCTGGAGCACGTCCTGGGAGGCGGAGGGGAGGTCTCCAGGAGGAATCCTCCTCCTGGAACTCGGCGCCCTGTTACGTGAACAAGCAATCCAGCCTTCACCTCTTCCTGCTGTTCCTCATTTCCAAAAAAAGGAGAGAAACATCACATCTTGGTGAGAAACTGCCTTTCGGTACAGAGTCGCTGCTGAAAATAGCTGACTTCTATTTTTTATTCTATTGTTTTACTTACTTTTAAGTTTACTCGTTATGTTTGTAACAGCATTTCACCCTGCATACGGCAGTGCCCAGCAGGGTAGTGTGTTAACTGATTGCCGCGGCCGCTCAGGAGGGTTAGGTGGGTACCGTGTGGACTCCCAGGAGCAGCCCTGGGGTGGGGTTCGGGCGCCCCCTCCAGCTCATGAATGCCACAGCTGCGCCACACCCAGCGAATCTGGCTGCCCCACTCTGCTTCATACTGAGCACTATTTTTTTTCTTTTTGAAAATAATGTATGGTGGGTTAACTGCTTTTTATACAACCAATACTCAATTCTTAAAAAAAATTCAAACAGTACAGAAAGGGTAAGTAAACAGGAGAAGTCCCATTCTCTGTCTTTTATCATTAAACTTGGTGTAGAGTTTCCTGGATGTTTAAAACATACTCAGGTGTACAGATAACATCATAGCATCCTAGAAAGCCCTTCACATATTTTCAGGGGATAGTCACTTATCTCTGATGGGCTGTTTTAAACAATCAGAAATAATCGTGTCTGAGTGAGTTTGCGGTTTGTTAAGTCGATAGGCAGATATAACGAATGTCTTTATTAGTCTTCACATTATCTGGTTTTACAGAATTAAGATCCTGAGCAGAGAATTATGTTAAGGTTTCATACTGATTTTTAAAGGGGCACCTTGGGATTTTAGTTTTGAACGTGCGTCTTTACCTCTGAAAGGCTGCATGGGCGCAGCTGCCCTTTGAAACCAACCCAGGTGATAAGGAGCGGTGAGGGTGGAGTGTGTGTGTGTGTGTGTGTGTGTGTGTGTGTGTCTGTCTGTGTATTATCTACCCCCCCCCCTTCCCTGGAAGGTCCTGAGGGGACAGCCCAGCTCAGAGGGGCCCTGGGGGCCTGTGTTTTGCGGGAGGAGCCCTGTGGGTCAGCTCCCCAGAGCACCGTGGTAGATGGGCCTCTGGAGCTGTGCTGAGCTGGGAGGAGGGTCCTGCCTGTCACTGTCGCCTTGGATGCTGCTCCCTGCGCACAGCTCGGATGGAGTCAGGGGTGGCATGCCATTTCCACAGGGTGAGGAGTTTCTGAGGGGTCTGCACGTAGCTCTCCTGTTTCAGCTGGGCTCCCTTTAGGTGCAGCTGCTTCACCCAACTAACCCAGCTCGCCGACACTGGGCTCTGCCTGGCAGTGCCTTCCCAGCAAGCCCCACTGCTGCCTGCCTGTCATGCACCAGTCGTCATGGGAGCTGGCAGTGGTGAGGGGCTCTGCCACCCGTGCCCCTTCCCTCCAGACTGAGCGCACAGGAAAGAGTGGGGCCAGCCTCGCTCAGAGCTTCAGAGCCCGACCGTGCTGCTGTTCTGGTGCAAACAGGGAGCCTCCGTTCCTCTCCCACCTGGTGTGAGTGTCCGGGGCTGCTGGAGCAGGTGCAGGGTGTGGAGGGAGGAGCCGAGGTAATTTAAGAAGAACCTGAGCTGTTTGCAGCCCAGACAGGGCGTGTGCATTGGCTTGAGCTGCTGGCCTGCATGGCCTCCCTAGCAGAGCAGGTGGAGGAGGCCTGGCACCTAAGCATGGGGCTTCCTGCTCCCTTGCAGGTGGCACTCTTGGCGCACATCTCTTGGGGTGTGCGCTGCCTGTTAGGTCTGGCAGCTTAAAATCGAAAGCTGTCCACCCTAAGAAGTACTCCGTACGGGTCAGGAGTGTGAAAGGCCACGGGTTCAGAGGTTTGGAGAAAGAGCTGACACACAAATTAATACACAAATGTTAATTTGATTATGGGGGGACGCCAGGGAAAAGCTGCTTTTATTTACTAGAATACACACTTGCCTTTTAGGAATGCAAACAGACATCTCAATGGTAATGTTTATAGTGAACAGTGAGATTATCAGGTTTGGGGGAGTTTGCTTTAGGCCCATTCTTGGCAAACCGGCTCTTGAGCCACACTTGGCTCTTTGGCCCCTTGAGTGTGGCTCTCCCACAAAATACGACCTGGGTGAGTCTATTTTGAAGAAGTGGTGTTAGAAAAAGTTTAAGTTTAAAAAGTTGGCTCTCAAAAGAAATTTTAGTCTTGTACTGTTGATATTTGGCTCTGTTGACTAATGAGTTTGCCGACAACTGCTTTAGGCCATTGAGTCAGCAGTAATAATGCAATAAAATGCAAACATTCACCCTGTGAATATCAGAGGGGAGCCCAAACCCAGCCTTCTGTGGACTCCTTGCATTTATATTAACGACTGTTGGTCTTGGCTTCCAGCACAGGAGAGACTTGTCCCCTGAGTGCTGCCTGCTGGGCTGGGCAGCCTGGAGAGTCCTGGGGGCCCAGAGCCCCGCACAGCCCCAGCCCCTTTCCCAGCCTCCCTCCTGCAGCCAGGCCACTCCCTGGGACCTGCCTGTGACAAGGTCAGGCCAGGGACCAGGCGTTAGAGGAACGAAGGGAGTGGCCCAGAAGAGGTGGGAAAATGAGGACAGAGAAGCCTGGGCAGGGCCCCCCTTTGTCACATCATTTGCAAAATGTTAACTTCCAGTTCTTTCCAGGATTTTCTGATGCCATTAAACGTGTGCAGGCCATTTCCCCTTGCTGTCTCCATACTCTTCAGAGGCTGTCGGGTCTCAGGGCCTTCGGCCCGGATACAAATAGGAAGGCTCTCATGTCACATGTGGGCTTTAATTAGCAGTGATGTAAAGGAGACTGGAAGCTGCATTCTGAAAACTCAGCTCCGTGTTTAGCTTTCAGTAGAAATGCTTGCAGCTCAGATAGGCTCCGGAGAGGCTGGCACTGGCTCCGACCTGCTGGCTGCAGTGAGCTGTCCGAGCCGGCCGCCTGCTCAGCGGACTCTGTGTTTTGTTTCCGCCAGGGGTGAGTGAGTGCCTTCCGACTCAGGGATTGCTAACTCAGAAGAAAACGACCTTCCTAAAAACTTAAAGCATAGGCTAAGTGACTTCATTCCACAGAGTTAGAGCTGAGGTCAAAGGGTTCCATGTGTTTCCCTTGGTCCTGGGCTGTGCAGACCCAGGGCCCAGCAGCTCTGCGCCAGCCACGGCCTGCCTTATGCAAATGCTAGTCCCTGAGAACGTAACAGGGGACTCGTGCTCTTATGGAGCAAACCGGCCTGAGCAGGGAGAAGAAGCAAGGCCCTCTGATCAGCACCCTGTGCCATGGTGCTGCTGAGGCTGGCCGTGGGCATCAGTGGGCTCTCCGTCGTTCGGGCCTGAGCCTGCTGTCGGGCCCCCACGCCTCTGCTGCTGTTCCTCCAGCGACTTCCTTGTGGGACTTTATCACACGTGTAGCTGTTTTACCAAAATGTGCCCCTGTGTCTGTTACTCGGCTGTGTCTCCCGTTGTCAGCTGTGCGATTGTAGCCTCTTCCTCACTGCTGCAGTCCCATCGTGGCCAGGCACTTCGTTCCAGAGATAAGGAGCTACATTCTTTTTAAGCTGAGGCCTACGCCGACCTGGGGACGGGTGAGGCTCAGCTTAGTCTGTGTCTCATGGAAACACGTGATTGTAGCATGTTCTGAACCTCTGATAGCTGCTGAAAACATGGTTTGTTATGAATCAGAAGGGACCCAGTCTGCTTCTCCAGGTGGATGACAATGGGAGAATGTATTCATGTAACTTTTAAAATAAAGGCTGGAGGTTCATGTTCCTGTGTCCTCACCAGGCCCAGTGACTGAGCCGCGGCCAGACCTGCTGTGCCCTAGGCCAGGGCTGGGATGTGAGCCCGGTGGCAGGGTTTCTTCCCTTGGAGCTGGTGCCTGGTGCCTCCGCATCAAGTCCTGGTCTGTAAACTAAACGCCATCACTGGCCGGTGCCAGGGATTCTGTGAGCCAGTCCTGGGAACTGTCAGCCACTTGGTGCTGTCAGCTGTAGGGAACGGGTCGGAATTGGTTAGCCTGGGTCAGTGATGGTCACAATGCAGTCTGTAAAATATTTTAAAATGTCTTCGTGAAAGATCACTTTGGGAATGAAGTTAGAAGTTTGGGTTTTGTTAGTGAATAACTAAAAGGGACTAAGATAAAAGGAGTCAACTATCCCAAGGATGGAGGGCAATGGGGCATCAGTCCTGTGCAGCAGGCCCTGGTTGCCTAGGGAGTCGCAAGTAAACATCCTCTGTCAGCGCCCTGCTGCTGGGTGTGGCTCGGTGCCACCAGGAGCTGAGTGGGAGGAGCCCATCCGCTGGCTCCTGGTGACCGAGCCTCCTGGGACCTGTTCTGAGCCACACGGAAGGGTGGGGTCGAGTAGACAGGGAGCGAGGCCTCTGAAAGGTACCGAGCAGCTCCCTGGGTGAAGTCATGTCTCACAGGTGTCAGGGAGGGTTCAGCTGTATTACTAGGGCCAGGGAAGAGAGACTCATGCGTATTGAATGTGTGTTCTGTTGGGCTGGTGGGCTAGGTCCCAGAAGGAACCAAGCAATGTTGGAATGTTAGTTAAAATGCAGGAGTTTTGTAGTATTTGTTGAAATTAGTAGGAATAGTAAAATTTTTATGTATAAACACTGGCCTTTATTTCTATAGGTACTTTATTTTCTAAAGAATATTTAGATTGTTTCACAGAAACTGGTGTGAATTGAAGTACATTTGTCTTAGCTTATACAAGTCAGTCATTTTACTTTTAAAATTCAATTTATTTAAACTAATAAAAACTCCAGACAGTTCACCCATTTTCCCACTTCCCATCTCTGGCAACCACCATTCTGTTCTGTAATATTTTTGTTTATTTATTTAACATTTCAAAAAATCAATTTTCTGTAAGAAAGATCGTTTGGTATGTCTTTCTGTCTGAGGTCACTTAGCAGAGTTCCGAGGAGCCGGTGGTGCTGTCGATCTCACTCCACTGTGTACACGCCCCTCTGCTGCTCGCTCGCTCATTGCTGATGGGCACTTGGCTGCGTCCAGGTCTTGGCTGTTGTAAATGCTGCTGCAGTGAACGTGGGTACGCAGTCTCTTTGAGTGAGTGGTTTCGTTTCCTTTGGATAAAAACCCAGAATTGTTAGTGCCGTGGCAGCTCTAGTTGTGATTATTTGAGGCGTTTCCCTGTCGCTTTCACGGTGGCTGCAGTTACATCCCACGAGCAGTGCAGGTGAGTTTCCTCTCCTCCGGGCTCGTCGACCACAGCCTGCCTGCAGGTGTGAGTGGCATCTCCCTGCGCTGCCGGCTCCTGCCCCGAGGACTGTGCGCACCTGGCCCCGTGCTGGTCGCCACCCCTGCTCCTTGGGGAACATGTCTCCTTGGGTCCTCTGCCCACTTTTCATTTGGATTGTTTGTTTTGCTGCTGAATTGTATGAGTTCTTTATGTATTTTGGATACTTACCCCTTATCAGTTATGTGACTTGTTAGATGGTTTCTCCCATTTGGTTGGTTACCTTTTCATTTTGTTGATAGAAGCTTTTTCATTTGATGTGGTCCCACCTGCTTGCCTTTGCTTTTGGAGTTATACCCAGTCTGTGCCAGCAGCTTATTGCACCAGTAGGTTTTCTCTCACGGTTTCAGGTCGTGCCTTCAGGTCTTCATGTTCAGTGTCAGACAGCAGTCCCGCGTCCCTGTTTGGCACAAGACGGCCCAGTCTTCCCAGCAGGTTTCCTGGAGAGACCGCCCTCTCCCCACTGCGCGTTCTCTCCTGTGACGTAATCGGTCCTGTGTGCGAGCTCTATTCCATTCCTCTGTGCGTCTGTTTTTATGCCGGTGCCATACTGTTTTGATTACTGTAGCTTTTTTATATAGTTGGAAATCAGGGGGCATAATGCCTCCAGCTTTGTTCTTTCTCAAGACTGCTCTGGCTATTTGGGGTTTTTGGTGGTTTCATACAAATTTTTGGATTGTTCTATTTCTGTAGAAATCAGTCATTTATATATAAATATCTTTTTTGTCCAGGATGGTTTTTATTTTTACTTTTATCTTCCTTTAGTTTATTCAGCAACAGATTGTGATTCACATTACTACTATGAGCATTAAAAAAAAAGTTGGAGCAACTGTGTGTGTGTGTGGTGGGGGGGATCTGGGGAATAGACAGAGGAAAGGTTGAATCATTCCAAAGAAATCTAGGTGACAACCTGAAAAACAATGTGTTCAACTCAACACTTTTTAATTTGAAAATAATGTTTTCTTTTGGGGGAAAATAAAGTACAAACTATGCCTAAAGCTGCTTTGTTGTCCCGCAGCTTCTGGCTCTGGAACTTTGCTGTCTAGGGGCGCACAGGGGTGCTTCTTGACTGTGCAATAGAGTCTACTTAATTAACAGCAACGAACAGTTATTTCAGAAGCCTGAGGACACATGACCCCTCGGGGAATTTAAAAATAGCTGTGAAATGGGTCCTGGGTCTTTGGAAAGTGCCCCAGTTTCCATAATTACAAGTCAGTCGATGTGGGTCTCCCTGGGTGCATGAGGGATCCGTCTTTAGGGACTGAACATAGCACAGTGCTCCTGCACTCTCTGTAATTATGAGAAACCTCTCCTTTGTCTTAGAAATAAGAAACAGAATTGCCCGCTAGCGTGCTTCATTGGTCAGTAGACGTGGCGGCAGGCCCTCTGTGTGCTCTCACCTAACCTGACTTGCTTTTTCCACCTTCTGCAGTATGAGTTGAGACCGTGAACATGGACTTTTCTCGGCTCCACATATACACGCCGCCTCAGTGTGTGCCCGAGAACACTGGCTACACATATGCACTCAGGTGAGCATGTGTGTCTTGTCACTCCTTAACTGCTATTGAATTAACGGGGCCTCTGCGGGGCTGAAACGTTATGTTTAGAAAGAGAAAGTATCTATAAACTTGGCTACACTATTTTTTTATGAAATTACCTAACTGACGCGGACATTGTGAGGGTGTTTTAAAAACGATGTGTTGCTGATGACTCAATGATGAGTCATTGCACATGAAATGCTGCTTAACTCCACCCAGAGGGCTGTTCCCGGGACTGAATCTCAGTGGTTATATCAGGGCCGTGTGACTTACATTATTACATTAACGTCTGGTCTCTTATCCAGCAACTCTCCTGGGAGGACTGCCTCTGAGAGAGGAGGAACCCCAGAGGGTGGGGCGGGGCAGCCAGGGCCGGAGCCCCCTCCCCAAGTCAGTGCTCTGCTCTTGCGCTGCTCTGACCCCAGTCTGCACTTAGAAGGTGCTGACTTGCCGAAACCGGTTTGGCTTAGTGGATAGAGCGTTGGTCTGCGGATTGAAGGGTCCCGGGTTCGATTCCGGTCAAGGGCATGTACGTTGGTTGCGGGCACATCCCCGGTGGGGGGGGTGCAAGAGGCAACTGGTTGATGTTTCTCTCTCGTCGACATTTCTAGCTCTCTAGCTCTCTCCCTTCCTCTCTGTAAAAAATCAATAAAATATATTTAAAAAAGAAAAAGAAAAAGAAGGTACTGACTTGTCCTTTGCTTGTCCAGTATATCAAACAGAAGGGATGATTGACGGGACACTTAAGTATGTGCCGAAGGACGGTCACTGGATGGTTAGGATTTGGTTGGCAGTTAAAGAGCCTTGCACCTTGGCAGGGCTTGTGCACAGGAAATGGCTCTTCTAAGACGAAGGGTGATGAGAGCTTTCAGGACATGGGAGGGTGTTTTAAGGACAGTGCTTTTTAAGGGCATTAGTCAAATCTCACATTTAATGATTGTGTTTCTATTCACACTTTCCATAGTAACATACTCTTTATTTTGTTTGTTAAAAGTCCTGTAGTATTGCCCTAGTCTGTTTGGCTCAGTGGATAGAGTGTCGGCCTGCGAACTGAAGGGTCCCAGGTTCAATTCTGATCAAGGACACATGCCCGGGCTGGGGGCTCGATCCCCAGTGGGGGACTTGCAGAGGCAGCCGATCCATGATTCTCTCTCATCATTGATGTTTCTATCTCTTCTTCCTTCCTCTCTGAGATCAATAAAAATATATATATTTTAAAAGTCCCGTAGCCTTTTTTTTATACTCTGGTTTCTCTTCAGACCGCATAAATCTTTCGCCTTTTAATCTTTCGCCTTCTAAAAGTCCTGTAGTCTTTTATAAGAAATTGAGTGGGCCAGCTCAAGTAAACTATTCCTTATTCTATATTGTGGAGCATAATTATTATTCTTGCTAATTTATTTTTAGCTTTTATATCCTATTTTAAACAGATTTTAAAAGATGCTGTGTCTGGGTCTCTGTGTGGGGACAGCGGCACTGTGAATTCAGTAACTGGCAGTCTTCCCTGAGGTGCAGGTGGGTGGTGAGGGTGGCTGAGCCTTAAGGACGAAGGATGGTCGGGTGGTTCTGCAGGCTGTGCTGGGTCTTCATCGAGGGCAGTGGAGGCCAGTGGAGGGTTTAATGAGGAGCAGGGTGCCCGGGTCTGTGCGGGAGGACACGAGGCTGCCGTGGGGAGGGGTTCCCAGAAGTTGTCCTCTTAGCCTTGCCCTCCAGACCCTCCTTGTCCTGCTCCCCCACCCGTGGCTGATGCTCTGACCACTCTCCTGGTTGGTGGGCTGTTGTCCGAGCTCCTGGTGCCCAACGCCAGCTTCATGCTGCGCAGTCTCCGTGGGCACCAGAAGGCTCCTTCCCATCCTGGCCTCTCTGCATTGCATGGTAGCGTTTTCCTGCTGGGAAACTGCCCTGCCCTGCCTCTGCCTGGCACCAGCAGCCTCACCCCTGGGCTCCTCTTCTCGCCCCGGTGCGTTGTCTTGGAGCAGGTCTCTGAAGGGGGAGACTCAAGCATAGCTCTGCAGAGCCCTGGCCAGTAAACCACTCCCAGCAGCTCCCATAAGTTCGGCACCCAGTCAGTGCACCATCTTCCCAGGCCGTTGTCTTTTTATTAACAACTATTTTTAAAAATATATATTTTATTGATTTCTTACAGAGAAGAAGAGAGAGGGACAGAGAGTTAGAAACGTCGATGAGAGAGAATCATCGACCAGCTGCCTCTTGCACACCCCCACTGGGGATGTGCCCGCAACCAAGGTACATGCCCTTGACCGAATCGGACCCGGGACCTTTCAGTCCTCAGGCCGATGCTCTATCCACTGAGCCAGATCGGTTTCGGCTTAACAACTATTTTTAAAGTCGACCTGCACAGGACTCTCCGTCTGCTGGGTGACGTGTCTGCAGGGTGAATCTGCATCCGGGAGCTGCAGTTAGCTGGCGAGATTTGGTCGGCCCCAGGTTTCCGTGGTTTGTGGCAGGACTGCAAGGCAGGTGGTGCTTCCTGCTGCGCTCTGAGCGGGTTGCATGGGGTCTGTCTCCCCTTGGGTGGGAGCTTGGTCAGTATCCACTTGCCCCATTCACTGAACTCCCATCGCTGCTGTGGTGGTGGGCGTGGCAGCACTGGGGAGCTTTGTCAGGCCTCCTGTCCTGTGGTGGGCACCCTGCTGGGTGCAGGCCTGGCTGGGAGGAGCTGCCTTTCAATCTGGGGAAAGTTGGCCTTCTACCCCTGATCTTAACCCCAAGAGACCGAGAAGTGAAGGGGGTTGAGGTAGCGAACAGGTTGGCTGATAAGGGAAGAGAAGGGCATGCTGTGATTCCTTACTTAACTTACCACAGGGGAGGGGGGTAGTGTGTCTAGATGTGGACAGTAAGGAGCCGTAGAGAGGCTGTTGTCAGAGAGAAGAGGTGCCTGACAGAGAGGCCCAGGAAGTGGAGGCGCAGCACGATGGGTTCTGGGGTTCCCTGCCCTGCAGATGGCAGTGTGACTGCGATCCTTCCTGCTCTCCCAGGGGAGGAGGAAGAGGGCCTTGGGGACTAGAGAGCCGTGGTGGAGGCAGGGGAGGTGGACTGGAAGTGAGGAGGGGACAGTGTTAGCAATGCTGTCAGCACCTGGGCCAGGTGGCCCACACAGGTTGCCAGGCAGGAGCGAGGACCTGTAGGGTGGGGAGAGAGGGACCCCTGGTCCTTGCAGCAGCCGAGAACTGAACAGAGAGAGCTGGGAGAGAAGGCCAGGCCCTGGGACAGTGGGCCACAGGGCGGGTGTTGCAGCCCGAGGCCGCTGATCATGGGATTGAAGGCCTCTGAGGCTGCAGGACATTGTGGGGAAGGTCCAGAGAGATGGGGGACAAAGGGTCAGGGTGGGAGGATCAGCTTAGGGGTAGATATTCAGAAAGCACAGCGCTGAGCATGAGTGTGGGGTCAGAGTCTTCAGCTTGTCACTGCACATGAAGTTTCAGTCGCACTGTACTCGCGCACCCGAACGTGGTATTTTGTGGAAGGGCCACACTCAAGGGGCCAAAGAGCCACATGTGGCTCCCGAGCTGCAGTTTGCTGACCACTGGTCTAGCCTAGCAGCTGCTTCCTCCTGTCCAGCTGCGGGTCATTCGTGACTGGGATTCCCACTAGGGAGGGCCACTGACACTGCTGCTTCATCAGGTGTGGGCAACAGGATCGTCCGAAGGTGGGATTCTTGTGAGACCTCAGGTCTGCTCTGACTAAACAGCAGGCACTGGGGCTGGTTTCCCGCACCGGTTGGGCGCAGCTGGCCTGCCTTGTAGAAAAGTGGTCACCATGCCGAAACCGGTTTGGCTCAGCGGTAGAGCGTCGGTCTGCGGACTGAGGGGTCCTGGGTTCGATTCCGATCAGGGGCATGTACATGGGCTGCGGACACATCCCCAGAATGTGCAGGAGGCGGCTGGTCGATGTTTCTCTCTCATCGACGTTTCTGGCTCTCTATCTCTCTCCCTTCCTCTCTGTAGAAAATCAATAAAATATATTAAAAAAAGAAAAAAAAGAAAAGTGGTCACCATGGTCCCGGTGTTCTAAAAAGGCACCGTAGGTCCCACTCCTCTGTCCTGTTTGTGTTTTTAAAGCAGTGCTGTGAGCATGCTTCTCTGACACGCTTCTCTCCTTCCAGTTCCAGTTACTCTTCCGATGCCCTGGATTTCGAGACTGAGCACAGATTGGACCCCGTGTTTGATTCTCCAAGAATGTCCCGGCGTAGCTTGCGCCTGGCTGCCACTGCGTGCGGCCCTGAAGGGGGCCAGGCGGGGGACACCGCCTCCTGCCTCAGCGGCATGGCCTCCCTGAAGGACAGAACGGCCAGGTGAGCCCCGCGCCTTTGTGCTCACACACGAGCTAACACCACAGCCAGAGCACACACGCGTGGCCTGTAAGACCACCTCTAGAATTTGAGGACGGGCGTGCACCCAGACCCACAGTGGTCTCGTGGCTGTGCTTAAATAAGGGCTGTCTGCGTTGGTGTGCTGAGGATAAGATCCCCAGGTCTGCAAGCCTGGGGAAGGTGTGGGTGCCCATCACATGGACACATGCCACCAGAGGCTGTTCGGGGCAGGGCCAATGCAGCCAGTCTGTTACTAAAACCGTGTGCAGTGCAGACTGCCTGTGCCAGAGGAGCACAGTGGGCGAGCTTGGTGTGCATTCGAGACATGGAGGGCCTGCAGTCTCCTGTGGGCCACGTGAGGGACAGGTTCCCTGCAGGCTCTTCTGTCGGGAGCCGGGAAGGGGCTGTCAGCAGGGATACTGCTGGCCTAGCGGGACTGGATGCTCCGGTCGGAGTCTTCTCGAGTTTAGAGACAGAGTTTGCACCTCCCTCCCCCTGGAGACTCGGCAAGAGACCGACAGCTGTGGTGGTTACAGCTTGGTGCGTGGTGTGGGCACACCATGGCGACCAGGTGTCCTGAGGCCATGCGCACGCCCTCTGCGCCCACTGCCTGCTCCCACCCAGCACTGCTCCTTCAAGGGGCTTCTGCTCCTGGTCTTAGCGATAGCGTTAGTGTTCAAAGCCTTCATCTTTGCTCACTGGGAATGCTTGCAGACTTAACGTCTTTCCTGGTGACTGAGAAGTAGAATGGGTGTGCGAGTGTACGGTCACTTGGTGTAAAAGGGGAGGGAATAGACTTAGAAATCGTATGCGCTTTTATGTTCATCCTTAGGCTGCTTTTAACCAGGCTATTTTAATTCTAACCACTGCAGTTTTAGAAGGAGCTCTTGGACCCCAGCTTAGGACTCCCTTTTCCAGATGAGTGGGTGCTTGATTACAGCAGAGAGATGTACAGAGATGCTGCCTTAAAAACGCTATGTTTAGCCCAGCCAATGTGGCTCAGTGGTTGCACACGGACCCATGAACCAGGTCACGGTTCCATTCCCAGTCATGGCACAGGCCTGGGTTGCGGGCTAGATCCTCCGAGTGGGGTGTGCAGGAGGCAGCCAATTGATGATTCTCATCATTGATGTTTCTGTCTCTCTCTTCCTTTCCCTTCCTCTCTGAAATCAATAAAAATATATTTTAAAGAAAAATTTTAATGCTGTAGTTCTCAAAGGTTTTGTGTGTATAAAATACAATCATTTTGTATTTACAAGAAAAAGTCTATGAACTTGTTCCTTATTTCTTTTTTTTTTTAGAACAGCAAAACAGCACAGAAGTGCGAGCAAACTGGCTTTTAGTGTAAACCGGCCCTCGAGGCAGGTTGCTGCTGGCCAGAGCGGCGGTCTGCAGGGCGCAGCCTGTCTACGGCCGCCCGTGCTGGACGAGTCTCTGATCCGAGAGCAGACCAAAGTGGACCACTTCTGGGGTGAGTTGTCTTCGGTGTGGTTATTGCTCAGATTGTTCAGGAAGGAGGGAGGTCATGGCCAGTGGAGCCCCGTAAGATCAGGGTTTTTGCTCAGGCTCACAGAGCCCACGCAGGACGCTGCATAGAATGCGTCACTGTCTGCTGGTCAGGTGGCAGGCAGAGAGCTGCTGGTCAACCGCGTCACTTGTGGGCAGTGAGCTCAGGCTCCCGGCCTCAGCAGTGTTTGTGAGCCATTGGACAGCACCAGGGTGGACACAGGGACTGAGCTGATTTGATTGAAGGCAGCCATAGGGCAACCCCACTCATGCAAGGAATGGCATGCTGTGGGCGGCAGCTTTGATGGGCGCAGAGCCGTGCTGTGTCCCCTCGTGTCCTGCTGGCCTCAGCAACGGAAGCCCCGGGCTATGTGCCGCTCTAGGGAACAAGGCAGCGAGCGGGGGGTGGAGGCTGGCGTGTCTGAGAAACGGCTGGTCCCGCAAACCTTGCCTGCATGCTGCATCCTTAGCACGGGCAGTGTGCGCGTGTGGGTGCATGTATGCATTTTCGTCATTGTCCTTCCACCTTGTCAAAAGAGGGTGTGTGTATTGGAGAAATTACCATGAATGTTAGGCGTTTTAGGAAGTAAATATTGACCAGCGCCATAACGCTAAGTCGTTAACCATTGTAACCTTTACTTTTTTGAGTGGGCTTTGCTCTGTTTTGATCATTTGAGCTCAATTGCAAAAATATGTGTGTGTTTTAGGTCTTGATGATGACGGAGATCTTAAAGGTAATGACTCAGTCCTTTTTCTGCACTACGTTTTAAGACAGAGTGTGAGTGAGGGCCCACAGGTAGTGAGCAACAGGGCCCTCTGCTTTTTGAAACCTTCAGGTGGCAATAAAGCTGTCGTTCAGGGAAATGGCAAAGTGGCCGCAGACGCAGCCTGGAGCAACGGCTACACCTGCAGGGCCTGCACCCTGCTGTCCGAGCACCAGGACACCCTCCCCGCGCATGGCGCCTCCTCCAGAGTCTACTCGAGGGACAGGAGTCAGAAACGTAAGTCCCACTCGCTTGTTTCAGGGGTAGGAAAAGAGTCCACATCTCCTCTTACAAACCTCGTACCACAGGCCTCAGCATCTGCCTTTTTTCTGTCGTAGACTTGAACTCAAAATCATCCTGTAAAAGTTTAAGAAATGCACCAAAAAGTAGCTATGCTCCTCCTCTTCTTTCAGCTTACATTTCTTTAAATATATATATATATATATATATATATATTTTTTTTTTTTTTTTAATATATTTTATTGATATTTTACAGAGAGGAGGAAGGGAGAGAGATAGAGAGCCAGAAACGTCGATGAGAGAGAAACAGACCAGCTGCCTCCTGCACACCCCCTACCGGGGATGTGCCCGCAACCAATTTACATGCCCTTGACCAGAATCGAACCTGGGACCTTTCAGTCCACAGACCAACTCTCTACCACTGAGCCAAACCGGTTTCGGCTAGAAATATTTTTTGATTGATTTCAGAGAGGAAGGGAGAGGGAGAAAGTGATCAGCTGCCTCCTACCCACCTCACACTGGGGATGGAGCCCACAACCTGGGCATGTGCCCTGACCAGGAATTGAACCATGACCTCCTGGTTCATGGGCTGATGCTCAACCATTGAGCCACGCCAGTCAAGCCATCGCTTACATTTCATGAGGTTAGTGTTTCAGTCCGAGGAGTGTCCGAAAGTCTATAAAGTTGCACTTAGATGAAGCTGCTGGGACTGTGCAGTCACTGTCAGACACAGGTGCACCCACGGAGCAGCTACGCTGGGTACTTTCGCCCCTGCCAGAGGGCTCATGCCAGTGGGAATGAGGACGCAATCCCTGGTCTCCAGATTCGTGACTGAGGGAGCTTCATTTCGGGGACAGCTCAGCCCTGGCCTGTTGGGGTGGCAGCTTCGTTTCCTGGCCCGTGGGCAGGCACGGCGCTGGCAGCAGGTGCTGGAGCCTGGAGGCCCTGGGAGGCTCTGGAGCTGTGTGACTGTTGGAACTGCTGTGGCCTCCGCAGGCCAGGCTGTGGGGCTGCCTCCTGCCCCAGAGCTGCAGGCCTCCCTCCAGATTGCGTCGTGTTGCTGAGATGCTCCTGCTGACTCCCGCCCTCCACACCAGCCCAACCTTCTGCCTATGGTCCCTGCTCACATGCTCGTGGGAGGCTGGGGAGCCATGGGATGAAACTGCATCGCCTCGTGTCCGAGTCCTTGCTCCTGTGCGCTCAGTCTGAGTGCGGGTCCGCCTGCAGGGCTGGAGCCACACCTGGCAGGTGACCAGATAGGGACGGAAGGTACCAGGGGGGCAGGGCCGTGTTTGAGCGCAAGTTGCTCAGTGAACATTCCTCAGATGACTGGACGTAATGGACAATGGTACCAGGACTCAGAGGTCCTGTCACAGCTCTGACGCTTGTAGTTTATCTGCTGTGGTGTTGGGATCGAAATAAGAAAGCAGAAAGGGGAGGGGGAGGGCAGTTGTAACAGGATGACTTCCTTTCTAACGCAGCGTCGCATCACCAAGCACTCCTCTGCTGTGGGCTCTGCCAGTGTCTGACCCTCCTGGCAGCACTGCCTGTCCCCACCCAGCAGGCTGTCACCCTGAGGCTCAGCTGTACAACCGGCTGGGTGATGGAGCTGGGGCTGGCCGTGGCCATCTTGTCTGCAGGTGCCGTCCCCGGAATCCCATTACCCGGTCACTGTCCCACTGCAGCTCTGGGAGGGTCCCAGGCTAGAGACTTGCCAGTTCTTTATATTTTCATACTTGAAACATTTTTCAATCTGATGGGTGAAAATTGGACTTTGGTGTTTTTTATCAGGGAGACTGACCCTGCGATACCTCTTATAAATGGCTCTGCTGCCCAGCCTCTGTCAGAGTGCAGGCTGCAGAGCAAGACTCTTGTCCAAGTGCCAGCCCCCAGGGTCAACTGCTTCACAAAGCCGTTTGCCAGAGGCTCTGCTGCTGCTTTAAAATGACTCCAGCCCCGTCCTCCAGCCTGCTGCCTCCTGCCATGGCCGAAGTCACTGAGGCTTGCGCCTAGGGCACGTGAGGGCCGAGGTCAGCACCTCCTCACAGACGGTGTCTCCAGTGGTCAGTGCTCACCCACCTCAGGGACGTGAGGAAGCTCTTCCAGGAATAAAGGTTTCTAGCAGCTGAACCTTGTAGGGTATCCCCCCACGCATGTTAGCGTCACAGAGGGAAAGTGTCGGGTCACATCGTGTGTCCTGGAGCTCGGGACTAATGGAGGTGCGCCGTGTGACAGGCCTGGTGCAGTGCTCCGTGAGTGCCCAGCTGCCTCCAAAGGCCACGCCCCTGTCTCCTCATCCCCTCGAGAGCTGTGGCAAGGACCTGGGAGGTGTGCGGGCCTCACCTGGCACCCATCCTCCAGGCAGCAGGGCAGGAGGTGGGCGGGCGGTCAGGGGGGAGGGGTTGCTGCAGGGCCTGAGCATGTGTGTGAGCAGCACTGGAGGGAAGCTCAGACGGGTTCCTGGGTGAAAATTGCCGGAGAGAGAGTCGTGGCGGCAGCTCTGACTTGTCCTCCGTCGCCTTCTTACGTGGTTGTCTGGTGTCCATTTACAAAGCAATTCTGGTTTGCCTGACACAATGGTTTGGCTCTGACTGGTCGGGGAGGAAATGCTGGCTTGGTGGGAGGCCATTAACTGTGTCCACGGTTTTTTGATAGGCGGTGCGTCCCTCTACCTGGATAGGATTCTGTGGCTGGCCACGTACACTTCGTCGTCCTTTTCATCATTCTTAGTGCAACTTTTTCGAGTGGTTTTAATGAAGCTCAATTATGAATCAGAAAATTCCAAATTGAAAAGCTATGAATCAAAAGATCGTGAATCAGAAAGCTATAAGTCAGAAAGCCATGACTCACAAGGTACTTCAATACATCTTTCCTCTTTTTTCCACCAAATAATGCTTTCGAGGTGGAGAAAGTGCTCCTTTTCCCAGCGCGGCGCGCACGCTTCTGCTCGCACGGACTCTGGTGGCTCAGGCCTTCCTCTGGGAGCTGACGGAGGGGTCCTGTCTTCGGTGTGTGCCTTAGTTTTCTGACAGTTGACCAGTGTTTAAACATTGTTAAGTCACTTTTTAAAAACCTTCCTGGGAAGATATGCTTATGGCTTTATTTTCGTTTTTCGAGAGGAGTAGCGGGAGGAGGGGCTGGTGGAGACACCCATCGGTTGCCTCCGGCATGTGCCCTGACTTGGAATCGAGCCCCACCCGTTGGGTGTATGGGAGGACACTCCGACCACCTGAGCCCACGGCCAGGGCTTTAAGTCTCCTTTCCAGTCAGTTTCTGATTCTCTTTTAAAGCAAAGACAACTTATTTGAATGGCGTTCAGAACGATGTTTGGATGCGTTCAAGCAGCCCCCGTGCGTTGTGCTGGTGGGCGTGCTGTGTAGCCAGCGGGGCCTGAAACTCTCTTCCTGTCTCCTGTGCTCCTGCCTGAGCGAGCCACCTGCTGTGCCGAGCCGGTGGCCGCACATGCGCTCTGCCTGGCCGGCTCCTGGGAACGCCGAGTTTTCTAAGCCTCTTTTGCGTGTGTTGCAGCTCGTTCCGATCCCTGTGGGAGGAGGACAGTAACAGAGTTTCTCAGAGAGGACGGTGACCTCAGTGTAAATGGGGAGTCGTGTAAGTATGGCCTTGTCTCCACCCTGCTCCTGGGTGATTCCCAGGTTGCACGCAGGCCCCTGACGCTGGGGCATCACTCGGTGAACTCACGCCTCCCTGGGTGGGGCAGCCAGAGCTGCTGCTTAATCCCCAACAATAGGAGCCAGTGCCACCAGGTTCATTTGCTTTGTCTTTTCTCCTTTTCATAATCGGGTGTCCTATTTTTTCAAACTGCCATTGTCATGCACAGTTTTCGAATGGACAAGGTTTGCATCTTAACTGCTTGTCACCACCGCCCGCAGGCGATGGCTGTCGGGGGACGGCACGGAGCACCTCGAAACGCGCACAGCGCCCTCCTGCCGTCCCGCTGGACAGAGGGCGGCAGGGACCGCGCGGCCCACCCTGCCTCGGGCAGGGTGTGTCTCTCTCCCATTTTTGTCATGTTCTCCACAAATGCCTGTTGTTCCTTGTCCACATTTGGAATTCAGGTGCCTATTAAAAAAGGACAGGATTTTAGTTAACTTTTGGTTTAAAGTATGGAGACTATCTCTGTTGCAAACTTATTTGTAAGTGTATTTAGTGTGAATTGAATGATGAAAGAACTTACTTGAGATTTAATTAAAAGTTTAGCTCAGCGATGGCTGTCTGCCCTTCCCTGGGCAGCAGAAAGATTTATAGAGTTAGGTGTCCGGTTTGTACCTGTAAGTTTCTTTGTTAAAGGGGCACCTTTTAAGGGGAGCCTTAAAAAAAAAAAAAAAAAAGGCTGAGCTTCAAAACTAGTTGTCAACTGTTAATTAATAAACATAAAACAGTTGACTTTCAAAACCTTCTTAAGCCATATTTCTTTGCATATCAGCCATGTCGGAATTACTAATAGTTTCAGGAGTCAGCACACTCATGCTAACAGGAGTGGATAACTCAGTAATTACTTTTAAAAACGAAGCAGAGTGGCTTGCTCAGCGGGTCGTGCGTGATGTGCACTGTGTGTGCCTGCTTCTCGCGCCCCGTGGCCGCTGCCTTCGAGAGCCCTCCCGCTGGGCAGCCTTGGCCCATTGGTGTCCCCCTGGTCCTGAGCGGTCCTGTCTCAGCTGAGTGTGCTCACTGGTGTCTGCAGGTTTTACGTACCTCTCTCCCTGAATCCGCGGACACTGCCGCCAGCCTGTGGGCAGCCGCCCGGCCCTGCCGTGGCGCCCGTTGGCATCTGTGGGCAAGAGGAAAGGAGTGTTCCCACAGCAGCTCGTCTGAGTTTGTGTCAGTGTCTTGTTCGGATGCTTTGCGTTTGTGTTTCTGAAGAAGGGAGTCGATTCCTCAGGAGAATTGGGGAAAAGTCAGACTAGCAGGTGTGTCCTGCGTGTGGTCGCTGTGAGGAACTGCTGCTCTGGGTCTCGTGTGTGAGTGCCCCGCACGCATCTGTCCGCACAGGTCACGTCTCGGAGCGGGCGCTGCGGAGGACCGGAGCTGCAGCGTGGTCTGTGTCGCAGGCCGTGTGGTCGGCCCTCTGGTTGGCCGCCGCGGCTCCAGGTGGTTATGCTGGCTTTGTGCTCACCTCTCCCAGGCTGGGCCGCTAACACCGCAGCGAATGACTCCCCTAACCAGAGGCCATCCCACGCATGGCCCATGCTTGCTCCTCCTTGGAGCGCTTCCCCTGGGCTCGGTGCATGGGCTGTCCCCAGTGCCCGGCGCTCTGAGGGTTTGGCGCCTGGCTGGGCCATAACTGAGATGCATGCTGTGTCCCCTCCCAGTCATGTCTGGTGTGCTGACGCGCACTCTGTGTGGCTGTAGCCTGTGCTGTCTTATGTTGGAGCATGTGGATTCCTGCTGTGCTGACCAGCACCCCTTAACATACCTGCTCTTGAACTGCAACCCCTCAACTTCCCAAACGTCTGTCTGTCAATTTCCCGGTGCTCCCAGCTTGGCCGTCACCAAAGTGGTTCGCTTAGGAGCCTGGCTTTCCTGAGAACGCTCCAGGGACTGTCTGGTGTTTTCCTCTTTCAGGGAAGGCAGCCTCTGGCATCTTCTGGTGGCTGGGGAGTGGCTGGTACCAGTTCGTGACTTTGATTTCTTGGCTGAACGTGTTTCTTCTAACAAGGTAAAGAACTGACGTTACAACTGCTTTGTGTTTTAAAGAACTGATTTTGTGCCCTAGCCAGTTTGGCTCAGTGGATGGGACTTCAGCCTGTGGACTGAAGGGTCCTGGGTTCGATTCTGGTCAAGGCTCCTCCCTGGCCTGGCCCCTGGTCAGGGTGCCTGCAGGAGGAAACCCATCAATGTGCTTCTCTCATGTGCATGTTTCTCTCTGTCTTCCCCTCTCTCTTCTCTCCCTAAAAGATCAATGAAAAAAATATCCTTGGGTGAGGATTAACAAAAAATGAACTGATTTTCTGCTAACCGTAGGACATCATTTGATTTATTGTTTTATAATGATTTAGTTTATTTTTATAGTCTTGTAGAATGATATGTTAATGCCCTGCATTCACGTGTCATGTTTTATGAAATGCTTTCATGTTCTCATGGGAGAGTGTGGCACATGGGAGAGGAGGCCCTGCTGGTGCTGAGGCAGCTTCCACGGCCCAGGCTACCTCGGGGCCCATGAGTGAGGCCCCCCGTGCTCCCAGCGTGACCTGTGTGTGCTTGTTGACATGGGCCCAGGCCACCCCTTAGAGGCAGGGCTCCTGCCATGCAGACACACCTGGTGGGGAAACTGCACTTCTAACCTGTGGGCTCCTCTCATGGACCCGGGGGCAGAAGGGGAGGTGTCACCTGGAGAGGTGAAGTGAATGGGGACCCCTGCCTTGTGCTCCTCACAGCAAATGTTGTCCTATTCCTAGGTGCCTTCGGAATGTTTGCAAGTTTCTCATTGTGCTCGTTCCACTACTCCTCTTCCTCGGTGAGTAAGATGTGACTGCGTTCCCTGGGAGGGCCGCTGCGTACCACCCGGAGGTGCTCGGTGCGCCTCGTGGGAGGCGGTGTGCCCGTGCCGACCGTGACCGCGTGGTTTTCTCCTTCGAGGTGCCGGCCTTTCCTCACGAGGCCAGGACGGCTTCCTCTCCCTCCTGCCTGTGTTCAACTGGACACACATCCTCAGAGCACAGAGGGTGGACGACCCCAAAGACATGTTCACACCTGATACTTCTCACCTGAGCCAGCCTCCGGAGGTAACCTGGCATTGCAGGGGCAGGGTGCCGTTTTAGGAAATGCTTTTTAAATGCTCTGCAATAGTACAAGTAATGCACCTGTAAAGTCGCCTCCTAGTTCAATTAATTTCATTGAAGAATAATAGTGCTTATTCCTTTGGGAAATGTAGAAAGTACAGAGAAGAAAATGAAAGTCACCACTAGCTTGCCATGTAAGGAAATTCACCAATGGGCATTTTTGCATATTTTCCTTTCATGTATTTGTGTGCACTATAGTTAACATTTTGCCCTAATATTCTGTCTTGTAGTTTTTTGGGGGGCTTGTTTAAGATTTTTTATTGATTTTTAGAGAGGGAGGGTGGGAAACATCAATGTGGGAGTGACACATCAGTGGGCTGTCTCCCGCCCACCCTCCGCCTCGGCCGTGAATGAGGTGGCGACACCGTGGTGCACAGAACAGCCACAGCCACAGCCACAGCGGCCATGGCTCTGCTTTGTAGCTTGGACTTGCCCTGGTGCCCATTTAATGGCTCCCTCGAGTTGCTGTGAAAGGTCTCCTTCCCGTTTTAGGGTGCTGCGGAGGCGTCTCCCTGGCGTTGGATGAGTGAGGTGGAGAGGCAGGTGACCTCGCTGTCCGGACAGTGCCAGAGCCGTGACGAGAAGCTGCGAGAACTGACGGCTTCGCTCCAGAAGCTGCAAGTGCGGGTGGACCAGATGGACGACGGGGGTGCCGGGGTGTCATCCCTGGTGACGAGCGTGGTGGGGCAGCACTTGAAGGACCTGGCAGCCGGCGGACTGCTGGGCTCCCAGGTAAGGCTGGGAGGCCCTCGCCGTGTCTTCTCCGGGACCAAGGTCAGGAGGACACAGCCGTGGGACCTGGGCCTCTCTCCATTCCGGACCTTAGAAAACCAGCATCATGGTGAGGGGTGGGCTGACAGTTCTTTGCTTGAGAATGCCAAGTAAATTGGACATGCAGGTAGCTGCTCGTGGCTCCGCGTGGACAGCAGCTGCTCTGCCTTGCTGCGCGGCAGGGCGAGCGTGGTGTCCCACCCACAGCCTGGATCCCGGGCAAGCCCCCGAGTGCTCTCCCGGCACAGACGCTGGTAACAGGGAGCTCCCAAGCACGAAGGGGTCCGCAGTGCATACGGTTCATTTGAGTTCTCCTTTGAAGAAAAAAGTGACATTTAGAAAAAGAAGAATCCGTTTCTCTGTGTTGAGGTTCTAAGTTTGGTTGGCTCAGTAAGCTTGGCCCACGTTTCCTGAGCGCTGTGGCCATGGGGACCCCAGCAGGACCCCAGTTTGTCTGCGGCAGGCAGCCACGTGGGTGTCGTTTCTCCTGAGCTGCTGGCACGGTCCCGGTCTGACGTGGCAGTGGAGACGAGAGCCTGGTGGGTGATGAGCCCTGTCAGTGCTCTGCCACACTGACCAGACGTGCTCCACACTGGGGTGTTCTGTGTCGGGTAACTTGCCTGGTTTATCTGACGCTTCCTCTCTCTGCCATTTGTCCTCTCATTTTTCTCCAAGGCCGACTCGGGGACCTTCCACCACCAGCAGGAATCGCGCATCTCAGACTTGGAGGCTCTTCTGGGGAAGCTGGCGGGAAAGTTGGAGGTATTCCTTCTCGTCACCGTGGCCTCGGCACCGTGCTCTCCTGCGTGAATGCCCACGAGGGTTGGTGCTGGCCCGCCAGCCTTGAAAGCCCTTTCCAGTGTCGGCTGCTGTCCTCGGTGGATGTGCAGAAGGCCTCTGCAGGCCAGCGTTTCCCTGGGAGGTCTCGTGTGTGGCCGTGCTGCTTCACGAGCATGTCCAGCTCAGGGTCCGAGGTGTCTTTCAAGGGGAGTCCTGCGCCCAAGAATTAGCCAGGGCAGGGCTGCGGACGCCAGGGGCCGGCTGAGTCTGTACCTCCTGCTTGTCACAGCCACCTCCAGGGGCACCTGTGTGCAGACGAGAAGTCAGTTTCTGGAGGGAAAGTCTGTGTCTCAGATGCTGACAGAGGCAGAGGACGGAGGCCAGGCGCTGAGCTGGCACGGAGCAGGGCACAGCAGGAGGCTGTTGGCTGACCCAGCTCCAGGCAGGGCACAGCCACCACCGAGTCAGAATGGTGAGGCCAGTCCAGCAGGTGGGAGAAGGCCTAGTTCTGAGGCAGGGCTCACCTGTCTCCTGGGCCTGAGGTTGCGAGAAGGCCTGTCCGCCTGGCACAGAGCCCGTTCGTGCGCTTTGAGTGGACCCTGCCACTGTCCTTCGGGTGGCGTGTGTGCTCCTGTCCTGTGCTGCCATGGAGGTGACCGCCAGGGTCCTGGGCTGGTCCGGAGTCGCGGATGTGGGACAGGCACCTGTTGCTCCTGTGGGACTGCTCCTCTCTCTGTGTCTGAAAAGCATACTCTTCCCTCCAGCCAGCAGCCTGGGCTAGGCTGTGGGGGAGGAACCCAGGCAGGCGAGGTTATGCACTACCTTGGTGTGTATAGTCAACCACGTGGTAGCTTCATGAAAAGCCAGCATGGCATCGTGAAAACAGTGGTTTCTCCTGCTTTCTAGGCCATCCAGAAGGAACTGGAGCAGACCAAGCGGAGGACAGAGAGGTAGGAGGCTCAGGTGCTCCCTGTTCGGCATGTCGAGGGGCTGCCACCTGGGGTGGCAAGCTCTGGAGGGGATGCAGAGCTATGTGTCTTGCTGGGAGGGGCCTGTGGGTCGGCTGCTCTCCTCACAGCACCCCAAGGGCAGGCCACCCCTTGCTTTGACTGGGAGTGCTTGGAGGGCTGCCCTCGGGAGCAGATAAGCCCAGGCTCATGTCACAGTGGGGGACCTCGAGCTCTCTGGCCTGTGGGCATCGACGCTCAGCCCTTGTCCTGTGGCAGAGCCTGCGTGGGAGACAGGCCTGCACCCCGCTGCTCAGTGATTCCTGAGGCTCAGCGGGGGACCTTGTCCCCTCTGGCTGCTGTGTCTGGCTGTGTGTGTGTGTGTGTGTGTGTGTGTGTGTGTGTCTGTCTGGCCGGCCTCATCAGCACACGAGGGGCAGGTGCACCCTTGGGCGAGGGGGGTCCTCAGGGACCCAACCTGAGTGTGTGAAGCTCCTGTGCATGAGGCACAGGCTTATGTCACCCACACTGCCTGGTGCTGTGCTTCTCCGAGCTCACTAAGCATGTCCTCCCCCCACCCCGGCCGCAGCTCGCCCGGGCAGGAGCAGCACCTGCCGTCGGCGGTGGCGCAGCTGGAGCGCGACCTGGAGCACCTGAGGTCGGACATGGCGGCCTGGCAGCCTCTGAGGAGCAGTTGTGAGGAGGCCCACACGGTCCTCGGAAAGGTAAGCCTCCTCCACCCCACTTCTGGGGTCGGAGCGAGAGCGGCTGCTTCCGCGGCCGCCCGGGCGCCGTCCTGTGCACCAGTGTGCGGGGCAGGGACGCCTGTGGGCGTTTCTGGAAAGTGCGGTTCAGGGTGCTCTGTGCCCCTCGCCCAGGGGCCTCAGTGCTGGGTGGGTGAGGCTGGATGCAACAGCGCTTCCTCCTCCGCCTGAGGCACAGGCTCCACTGTGCTGTGCCCCTCCCACTCCTGTTCTCTGATCTCCTCCCTCTGTCTGAAGGGGCTCTTCCATTTAACTGAAGGGGGAATCGCCAGCCGGCGTGGCTCAGTGGTTCAGTGTGGCCTATGAACAGGAGTTCAGGGTTTGATTTCCGCTCAGGGCACATGCCCAGGTTGGGGGCTTGATCCCCAGTTGGGGCATGCAGGAGGCAGCCGATCAGTGATTCTCACTCATCCTTGATGTTTCTATATCTCTTTCTCTCTCTCTCTCTCCATCTCTCCATCTCTGAAGTCAATAAAAACATATTAAGGTGGGGTGGGGTGTGTGGCATTTCCATGATGGACGTGGAGAGCTGGGGGACACTGCCATTGCATCTAAGGTGAGGGGCATCCGGAGCCGCCGTGCTTTCTCATCTGTGTCCTCTTTTTTTTCTTTTTTTTGGGGGGAGGAAGATTTATTTTGATTTATGATAAAGGGATAGGAGTGAGTTGCTATCCATGCTACAGAAGCATGGCTTGTGTTGGTTCCAGAGGTGGAGGTGGGATATTCTTCTTCTTAGGAGTAGAGCTTGTTCATCTGTGTCCCCTTGATTTTATAAGGTTGATGCCCAAGTCCAAGAGACGGTCAGACTCCTGCTTTCCGGCGACCAGCAGGACGGCTCCCTGGACTGGCTGCTGCAGAAGCTGTCTGCGCAGTTTGTCAGCAAGGGCGACCTGCAGGCTCTGCTGCGAGAGCTGGAGCTGCAGATACTGAAGAACATCACCCACCACATTTCTGTGACAAGGCAGGAGCCAACCTCTGAAGCCATCATGGCCGCGGTGACCTCGGAGGGGACTTCCGGGATCACAGAAGCGGTAGGTGGAGAGGGAGGGAACTGACACTGTGGTGAGGGTGCTGAGGGCCGGTCCTGAACAGCGGGACCGGCAGTGAAGGTGGGTGCTCAGCCAGGGAGGTGCAGAGGTCGTGGGCGGCCAGGTGGCGCTGCTGCTGGGGAGGACTACTCTGCCAGCCTCTGCCCCACACCTGAGGTCGTGTCTCCATCACACAGAACCAGGCCGCAGTGCCTGCTCTGAACCTGCACGGCCACCACTCTGTGCACCAGGGGCTGGGGCGGGAGGAGCGGCCCTGCCCGGGTGCAGGCTGCAGTTTGGATTTCCCAAACATCCCCATGCCTGTCATCCGCAACACAGCTACTGACAGTGCTCTCCTGAACTCGGGCCTCCACGCCTGCCGCTAACACGTAGCCTTGTCTCCCCTCCCCCGGGCCGGGTCCCGCCTGTGCTGCCTCCCCAGCAAGCTCGCATCATCGTGAACAACGCGCTCAAGCTGTATTCCCAGGACAAGACCGGCATGGTGGACTTCGCCCTGGAGTCTGGCGGTGAGTCACTGCTGACTGCCAGAGGCCTGCTGGCAGGTGCAGCCGTAAGGCCGCCCCTCTCCGACCAGCCCCGGGACTCCCTCGGGCTTTCAGGCCGGCTCTCCCCGCGCACGGCGCCATGTGAGGCGGTCAGCTAAACCTCATTTGGGGGGCTTTTCTGTGGCTCTAGGGCTCCTCCAGCTGTCAGGGTCCCCCACAGCGGTTGGTTGGTTGCTGTGGTCTTGAGTGTTGTGCAGTGTGTGTCAGCGTTGCAGGTGGTACTGTTTGTGTTGAGTGTCCTTGCTTGATAGGTTTTATTTTTTTCTGAGAGAGGGGAAGGAAGAAAGAGAACATCCATGTGAGAGAGAAACCTCAGTTGGTTGCCTCCCGCAAGCACCCAAACGGGATGGAAGCCGCTCTGGCCAGGGTGCTTTTTTTACGAGTTGCAGGCCCAGCAGGAGGACACTCACTGCGTGTGCCCCGCCTTTGTGGTGTTCGCCGAGGTGCCTGCATGGGGGTCAGTCACAGGCCGCAGGCAGTGTCTTCCTGCATCTCCAGGAGGCTGTGTGCGCGTGTGGGTGCGGGCTCCTTCTGGAACTTGGCAAGGCTCCCTCCAGTGTCTGCCTCCTGCCGGACCACAGTCCCCAGGCCAGGTCCGCAGCCATAGGCCTGCAGCAAACTGGGGACAGGCGGGGCTAGCCCCTCAGGCAGTGAGCAAAGCGTGGGCTGTTTGGGCTCCGGACCAAGATCGCAGGCCAGTGTACTGAGAAAGCAGACTGTGGCTCAGGGAAGAGCTGAGGCCACGTACATGTCTTTGCCACCTGACCTCTGTGACATTGGGTCAAACACGGAGGTTTCTGTGAAGAAATCGGGGATGCTCGCAGGACATGAGAGAGACTGAGTGACTTCACGTCTGGTCGGTGGGGAGGTTTTCCGCCTCCGTTTTACAGAGCGTCTCAGGCTTCTGAACGTGTCACATTGGGGATTACAGGTTTTCCTGAGAAAGCAGGTTCTTAATGCGCTGGCGTGTGTGGAAGGGTTGGAGTCTCAGAGGCAGTGGTGATCTTACGCACTCGCCGCCTGTTTATTTATTTTTAAAAAAAATATATTTTATTGAGTTTTTACAGAGAGGAAGAGAGAGGGATAGAAAGCTAGAAACATCGATGAGGGAGAAACATCGATCAGCTGCCTCTTGCACACCCCCTACTGGGGATGTGCCAGCAACCAAGGTACATGCCCCTGACCGGAATCAAACCCGGAACCTTTCAGTCCGCAGGTTGACACTCTATCCACTGAGCCATCTGCTTAGTTTGCCTCATCCCGCAGTATAGGAAGGAGGGGGCTGACCCCCCTACTCCCAGCAGCTGGCTGTGGGCCTATTAAGTCAACCCTCTAACCTAGGGTGTCGAACTCAATCAGAGAAGGCCAAAATCTAAAATCCAGCCTAAATCGCGGGCCGAATGGTTTACTGAACAGTCATAAACTGTCATTGTGATGGAAACGCAGCGGAGTGCAGTGATGACAGTGCGGTGCGGGCCACATTGCAAGGCCTGGCGGGACGGATTTGGCCCGAGGGCCTTGTGTTTGACACATGTGCAACCCTCACGGGCCAGCTGACAGTGGGCCTGATTGGATTCTTTATTACTCACTTAAAGACACGAGCAGCCTGGCTGGTGTGATACAATTGGTTGGAGTGTCGTCCTGCGCACTGAAAGATTGTGGGTTTGATTCCTAGTCAGGGCCCATGCCTAGGTTGTGGATTCGATCCCTGATTGGGGTTAGGGTGGGTACAGGAGGCAACCAACCCGCATTTCTCAGATTGATGTTTCTCTCCTTCTTCCCCTTCCTCTCTCTAAAGACAATAGAAACATATCCTTGTGTGAGGGTTTTAAAAAAAACCATGAACAAAAGTTTATTCAGAGTAGCTGTCCCAGGAGGTGCAGGCGGGCGGGGAGCAGCCATGTTGAAGGGTCTCCCGTGTTGGCCGGTGCACACTGTGTAGCTGAAAGCAGGCGACTCCTGGCACTGGACTTGGACCAGTGGGGCTGAGGGGGTGCTGACCTGGAGTACCCAGGCCAGCTCCCCCTGCGGGCTGGCAGGCTCAGACCCTGACACCAGCCGCTGCTTCCAGGGGGCAGCATCCTGAGCACGCGCTGCTCGGAGACGCACGAGACCAAGACGGCACTCATCAGCCTGTTCGGCATCCCGCTGTGGTACTTCTCCCAGTCGCCCCGCGTCGTGATCCAGGTGAGGAGCTCTGCCCGGCCCTGCCCAGCGCCATGTGCTGGCGGCTGGCATCCTCGGGCCCTTCGTGACCAACTCTGTGATGTGTTTTAGCTTTTTGTGAAGGGGTAGGGAACCTACAGGAGTGTGTGCCCTCGTCTGTGTTCACTCAGTGAGTCTTCACACGGCAGACAGCACCCCCTGCCCCTCTTGCCCCCTCGCCCCACGGTTGGCTTGTCTGAGGGGTGAGCTGTAGGGCCCACAGTGCGAGTCAGCCACGCCTGCTCACGCCTGATTCCAAGCTGTGTGCCTTCTCGGGCCTCCCTCTGGCACTGGTCGCAGGTCCCAAGGCTGCATGACGAAGAGTGTGAAGCATCAGTACATTTGTTCGGCCTCGGGACTAAACTGCTGCTTTATGTTATAAGGTTTTTGGAAGAAATTTTAAATTATTTTTTAACATGAAACATTCACATGGTAGCAACCTTTCACTTACAAACCACACGCTCAGCCTGAAAGAGCTCAGGAAGGAGCTGAGTGGGAAGTGAGTGCTGTCCATGGGCAGTGCTGGCCCAGGCCCTACCCTGGCACTCGCCTGTCCTAGGTGCCGCTGGTCTCTGACCTGCGTGATGCTGGCTCCTCGGTCCCCAGCACTCGCCAGGCCCTGATCCACAGGGTCGCTCACCCGTGTAGCTCAGCTCCGGTCTCAGGTGCACGGTCTGCCCTGTTGGCCTGGGTCCCAGCATGTCCCCTGGAGGTCAGGAGGCAGCTGTCCCCTGCATGATAGACGTGCAGGGCAAGAGTGAGCGTGCCTGACGGGGAGGAGAGGGTGCCGGCTGTGCTGAGGCAGCAGCCGTGGTGGCTGCTCGCAGGAAGGAGTATGTGCCTTCGTAGGGACAGCTGGCAGAGGAGGAGTTCCCTCCGACGGGCAGGGCAGCCCCGGGCTCAGGCCACACCTAGAAGCGCAGCCACGGCTCACTGAAGGCTGCCACACCAGGAACCTGCAGAAACCCACTGGGCACAGGGCACCGAGGGCTGCGGGGAGTCCGAGCGTGGTCTTGGCGTGGCCGCTCCTTCAGACGGCCACTTGTATTTAGGGCCCAGGCCCCTTCTCACAGGGCGAGCAGAGGGGCACAAAGAACCGAGAACGTGTATCTTTTCCTCTTGTCCCTCCCTCCCGCCTGGTCGGGGCCCCACCACAGAGCCGCCGGCACCCGGGCAGGGCCTCCTCGCCGTGGAAAGGACTCTTGCAGCCTCTGTCCTGGGTCGGGTCCTTTTGTGCCCTCGCCAGTGTCCCCGGGTGGAAGAGGGCATGCGGGTCAGAGGCCGCTGTGCCTGCTGGGCTTCCTGAGCTCGGCCAGCGTGCACACTGTGGGAGCGTGCGCGGCCCCCAGCTCGGCACGGGCGGCCCGCTCGGGATGCTGGGAGCCTGCTCGGTGAGCCCGGGCCACCTGCCGCCCGGGCGTGGTCCGTCCTGCGGGAGCTGGGCCTCTTGTGGCTGGGGACACTGACACCCTGTGGCCTAGGGGTGCCTCTCACCCATTTTCCCTGCGGTTCTGGCACGTGAGCTCCGGAGAACTCACTCACCTGTGGGAGGCAGTCACTTCCCAGGTTGTCTTTGATTTGGCTTATGGTGACCTTTTACCACGCAAAATGCTTTTCCTTCTAGTTCAGTGGCACCATCTTTTCTCTTACCGCTCTGTTTTACCAATGGCAACACGCTTGCCGACTGTTAAGTGTTAGTGTGTTGCCTTTCCCCAGCCTGACATCTATCCCGGGAACTGCTGGGCGTTCAAAGGCTCCCAGGGCTACCTGGTGGTGCGGCTGTCGATGGAGATCCACCCGACCAGCTTCACGCTGGAGCACATACCAAAGACGCTGTCGCCCACGGGCAACATCGCCAGCGCCCCCAAGAACTTCTCCGTCTACGTGAGTGTGCTTGCCCCGGGGGCCCGGCGGTGCCCTCCTCCCTGCCCACTTTCCTCTGGAGCGTTACAGGCAGCATGGGCCCAGAGGGACGGTCAAGTCTCAGTGATGGAGGAACACCCCCCTCACGGGCGAGGAGTTGCGAAAGCCCTGAACGAAATGCCCGGGCGACAGCCTCACGAGGCCCTGGTGTCCGCAGTGACGGAGACAGTTCCCCTGCTCCTGCTGGAGAGATGCCGTCTGCCGGTGTCATTGCCGTGGTCCGGTGACCATCTGGTTTTGCTTTCAGGGACTAGAAAATGAGTATCAAGAGGAAGGGCAGCTGCTGGGACAGTTCATGTTCGACCAAGAGGGCGAGTCGCTCCAGACCTTCCCTGTCCCGGTGAGCACTTGCCACGCACACTGGTCCCTGCCCCTGGCCCCAGTCAGCAGGCCCCACTGCCATGAGCAAGCTGCCGGAGGGTGTGGCTCAGCCTCATGTGACGGGAGCGGGGCTCCTCCTCCCGAATGAGCCTCTGCAGTGCATGCTTTGCTCCTGTCGACATGTCCTGCACAGAAGTCAAGTCTGTGCTCAGGCGGATTCTCAGCCCCTGAGCTGTGCCTGTGACCGGGCCCAGGCCCGTGCCCAGCCTGGCCCCTCTCTCTCAGGAGCCTGGGGGGATGTGCTTGGGCTCGGAAGGGTTCATGTGAAGTAAGTGTGAATTTTTTTTTCTCTTCTTCGATTTCAGAAAAGACCTGAAAGAGCTTTCCAAATAGTGGAACTTCAGATTTTTTCTAACTGGGGCCATCCTGAATACACATGTCTCTATCGGTTCCGAGTTCACGGAGTCCCTGTCAAGTAGACACGCTCCTCACTGCTGCTGTACATTCTGTACATACGGGGCAGCCCGAGACACGGGCCTTCCCTTCGTGGACAAGGGCGTGGAACATGGGATGTCCCCTGTTAAATAAATGCTGCTGACTGCCAGCAGGACACGGGAATTAGCAATGAATGTGTGCGCCCCTTGCTGTTCTGTCTGTGGGAGGCTGCCTGTTGAGGGCTTGGGTTTACGGAGACCTGTTGGCCACGGTGGATCTCGGAAATGCATTTGAATGTATGGCTCACAAAGACACTTTGTTTGGGGGATTTGTTTTTAAACATAAAGCTGTTTATATTCATTATTTTCTTGACATCGGGAACAAAGCAAGTGACATTAAAAGGTTTGATGAGTTCTTGAAGCTTCTACACATAGCCGATCACTGGCCTTTCCAAAGAACTCTGGGGCAGCTGCCTATTTTCTCTCCAGCTCACAGTTCTTTCAGGGGAAAATCAGTGTCACCAAACTGAGTCCAAACTCCTTTCCTTCAGGGTGGGTGGTGCTTTATTCATGTCACCAGGTGGGAGGTGGTGAAAGGTGTTTTTCTGTTTCGCTTGCTGCACTGAGAAAGGTTCTCCAAGTCAGAGCCTGGAGTGTGAGGACCCAGCAGGAACACAGGAGGGTCACCCCGCCTGGCTAACGTCGGTCTGTCCGTCCAGGTGTAACACACACAAGTGTAGGCTCAGGCTCCCGCTTTCAGCACGAACAGGAACAACGACCTCCAGTCCAATCTGCAAAAGCAAACACTAACATGCTCCCCCACCCAGAGGCCGTGTTTCTTCCCCTGGTGGTGTCGGAGGCGGTCCAGCGTGGCCAGTGCTAGAGCCACCACATCCTGCACTGCCCTCCCAGCAGCACTTTCACTGGCTCGGGTGGCACGCCTTTTCTTAAGCTGTCGTGGCCATTCTCCTCCCATTCCTGGGAGACCCATTTTGGTCATAATTAGTATTTAACACTGAGGCTATTTAACACAGACTATTTAACGTTGAGCAGACTTTATACATGAGATATCCACAAGGCACTTAAGATGTTACTGATGTTTTAAAGTTAAGTTTTACTGGGTTAAGACAGCTTCTTGGTATACCATAAATGTATTTTCAAAGAAGGTAAAATGATGGTGCTGACAGGTTTTCTGGAGTTTTATGTATATTGCGCAATAGTCCTCAAATACACAAAAACTAGGTAGCTTTTCTTTTTCTCTTAGAATTGGGGCTGTTGCCTATGCAGTTAAGTTGGGTAAAATGTATACAGATGTTTCCTATATTACAGGATAAATATGAGTCAGAATTTCTTATATAAAACTAAATTTGGGAGTTGGGGTGGACATATTTTGAATATTAATTTATTTTTAAAGATGCAAGATAGGACTTTGTGCAGTGTATTTTTGTAAATGCTTTTCCAAATGTCTGGTAGTGCTCCTGTTGCTGCCAACAAACTAAGATGCTATTGAAATGTTTAAATAAAGAGTTTTTAATTTTTAAGAGTGCATGTGATACTTCAAATGAATAATAAACAGCATATTTCTTTCTCCAGTCTGCTTTGTTTATGCCGGGGCAGCTGTGGGTGGGACGACTAGGTTTGCGTGTTCTCCCACGTCTCTGTCGTAACCACCTCGCGCTCACCCAGCTTGGCCAGCCCCGTGGCGGCAGGGCACCCTGGGGTCGGGACTCTCCGGGAATAGGAATTGCAGGGGCTGCGTAACGAGGAGAGAATTGGGAAAGGAGATGCATCTCGGAGGAATGCTTCCCTCCCGGGTCTTTGGTTACTGACGGGCTTGGCGAGCCGCTTTCCAGACTAACCCCATCGGATTCCTTAGTCAAGTACAGGGCGGGGCCGCACTACGGATCGTGCTGTCTCCCACCCTGTGCGGACTGAATGCCCGTGTTGCGTGTAGGGCTCTGGGCCTAGGCAATGGCCAGGCGCTGCGGGTCTGCAGGCCTGGGAGGCAGAGCTGCAAAGGCTCCGCTCCACCCCACCTTTAAAAAAGTTCGTTGATTTGGGGGGTAGGGTGAGAAACATCCATGATGAGAATCATTGATCAGCGGCCTCCTGCACGCGCCGCCACTGGCGATGGAGCCCGCAAGGCCGGCATGTGCGCCGAGGGGGAATGAACCCGGACCTCGGGGCTCATCGCTCCACGCTCAGCCGCCGAGCCACAGCGCCCGGTCCACCACGTTTCTATTCTGGCGGCAGGTGTGCCCGCCTAACGCACACCCGCTCCCCTCCTCCCGCGCAGGCGCTCCGCTCCGCTCTGCACCCGCTCCCTCCAAACACCCGGCATGTGCTGCGCGCTCAGGCCAGTGGGTTGCGGTGGCAGTGTGACCTTGGGGGCAGGGACGGGCGTGGGCTCACGACACGCACCATCCACAGTCGGTGGCCGTCCGGAGCAGTCGGGCGAGGGGCGCGGAGCTGGGGCGCAAGGCAGGAGGAGGCTGCCCTCAAAGGCCCAGTCCCGGCCGATCTGAGCCTGGTCTGCACCGCCCAGTGCCCGCCCGCTGCGCCGAGTGTGGCCTTGAGACCTGCCGCCGCCACCGAAGCGGCTAAAACCCTTTCTTCTCAAGCCGTTTACACACGCCCACGACCGTTGAGCCAGCGGCTGCCCGCGGGGATTACGCGGCCGCCATTGTGACGTCAGCGCGCGTCGCAGTCACGTGATCTCCAGGGCTCCGCCTCCGCTCGCGTCACGTGCTCGCCCCGGCGGAGCCCGCGGTCACGTGGCCGCCCGTCGGCGCGCCCGCCCCCGACCGCGCGGCTCCTCGCGGCCACCGTAGAGGACGTCGGGCGGCCGCCGGGACGGAAGCCGAGAGGCGCTGCCGACCAAGCCTGCGACAGCGTCAGCCCTGCGCGGAGCGCCGGCCCGATGGCGGCGACGGCGGCGATGGCCGAGCAGGAGGGCGCCCGCAACGGCGCTCGCAACCGCGGCGGCGTCCAGCGCGTGGAGGGCAAGCTGCGCGCCAGCGTGGAGAAGGGCGAGTACTACGAGGCGCACCAGATGTACCGGACCCTCTTCTTCAGGTAGCCGCCGTCCGCCGGCCCCGCCCCCGCCGCCCATTGGCCCGCGCCGCTGCCTGTCGCCGCGGGTCCGGGCGGGCGGCGGGCGAGGGCGAGGCCCGGGGCTCCCGCCGGCTCCCCCTTCGCTCCCCTGGCCCAGCCCCGGCCGGCCCCACCCGGGCGCCGTTGGCGCGGAGCCCCTTCGCGAGGTCGCACGGCCCTCCGCCCTCGGAACGCAGCCATCGCCGGTGTCGGGCCCGTGCTCGCCGCGCTGTCGGGTCGGGGCCGGGCCGCCGTGCCTGCCTCCTCCCGGGGCTGCGGCACCTGCGCTGCCCACGTGCGGCCGTGCGCCGGGCCCGGGAGCCCGGGCGGCGGGGCGGCTCGGTGCGGGGGCCGTGGTGGAGGGTGGGCGGACGGAGCAGACGCCGCCTCCGCGTGGCTCAGGGCCCGGGCTGCGCGGCTGCCCCGTCACGGCGCGTGTCAGGGCGCGTGGGCCTGACCGACACACGGACTGAACGTGCAGGCGACGCTTCCGGGACTCGGGCGCTGCGGGCGGGAGACAATGGCCGCTCGGAGGCCAGCGGAGGGGGAGAGCCTTCCTCCCCGCCGCCGGGCCTGTCCTGCGGGGCGGCGGGCGGGCGGGGGAAGCTGTTTCTCCGATGCCGGCGCCGTGGGTGCCGGGCCGCGTGGAGGTCCCGCCGCGCGTTCCTGTCGCAGTAAAAGGCCGCGGGCTGTGGGCGCTGGTCGTGCGCGGGGTTTGCACCGGCGATTCCTCAGCAGACCCGGGCCTTCCCGACACCGGCGGGCGGTCCCCTCCGGAGCCGCCCGGCCGCGGTTGCCGTTGGAGGGACGAGCGGGGCCTCCCGGTGGCCAGGCCCCGGGCCCTGGGTCCATCCCCCTGGCCTGGGGTGGGGAGGTGCCCGCAGGCTCTGCCGCCCCGCCTCCACCTGGGCCGCCGCCTCTCTGCTCTGAGCCTGGCCCGTGACGCAGGCAGCGCCCTGGGAGCCGAGCCCTGGCTTCCTGGTGGTCACCCCAGGCTCCTGCCCCCCGCACAGCTCCGCTCAGGCCGCCTTCTGGTTTGGAACCCCCACGGCGTGTAGCTCCCGGAGCAGTCGGATTCTTATACTAACGTTTAGTGCCTTCCTGCAAGTAAACGTATCCGTTATTTAAGTTATTACATTTAAATATTCATGGAACGTGCCAGCAGGTGAGCTGCATGCACACACACACGCCCCAGGAGCGATGCTGAGAGTGCCCATGGCCTCCAGCTTCTCTCTGGTCCACCCGCTCCGGCCCGAGGCCGGTGTGTATTTTCTGACCGTAAATTCACTCCCCACGGTCCACAACTGTGGGCGGTGACCACCGTGCGGATGGACCCATCTGGCTGCCCACACCCGCTGGGTGAGACATCACGTCATGACGTCGTAACGGGCTGACACGGTGCCCCCAGTGTGAGGAGCAGAGAGCAGGAAGGGGCAGCCGGCAGGTGGGCGTCCGCGGGGCTGTGTCCACAGGAGTGGGCCTGGGCGTGGCCGCTGGTTCCTGGAGGATGAGCCTCAGCCCCAGCAGGGAAGCAGCAGGGTCCCCCGGCGGGCGCGTTGGGAGTCTGTAAGTCACTCCCGTGGACAGGAAAGGACCTGTGGCCACGTCCCCCGTCACCCAGTCCAGGGCCTCCACTGGGGCCTGAATTCGGGTCTCCTTCCCCCCAGCTTTCTGATTGCCTGGATGGTTGGTTGTGGCCTGTAACCTGTTTGCCTCAAACCAAATGAAGAAGTTTTTAAAAGAAAGCCTTAAAAACGCATTCTCAGAGGAAATAATGAACAACATAAACTGATGAACAAAAACAGACCCAGAGAAAGAGAAGCAGCGATCAGACTTTCAAACCTCAGAGGGAAAGTAAGGGAGGGTGGGGGTAAGGGGAAGAGATCAACCAAAGGACTTGTGTGCATGCCTATGGGCCTAGCCAGTGGCTATGGACTACAGGGGGGCGGGGGCATATTTAGGGAGGGTTTGGGATGGGAATGGCGGGATAAGGACAATTATGTGAGACCATAATCAATAAAATAATTAAAAAAAAACAACAACGCATTCTCTGCTGCTGGTGGGTCACCTGAGCTTCCCCGCCGAGCGGCTGAGGCTGGCGGCCGAGCCTCGGTTCCGGTGCGTTCTGCGAGGTGGGGGACCCCAGGGGGCGGGCGTCAGCTGAGACTATGTGTGTCTGTCGTCATTTGACACAGTGATGCTTTTAATTGATTTTTTTCAGAGAGGAAGGGAGAGGGGGAGAGAGACAAACATCCATGCTGAGAGAGAATCATGGATCGGCAGCCTCCTGCACGCCCCCCAGTGGGGGATCAAGCCCACAACCCCAGCACACGCCCTGACAGGAATCAAACCCAGGACTCTTCCTTCCACAGGCTGGCGCTCTGCACAGAGCCAAACTGGCCAGGCCATAGTGATTGTTAAAATTAAATTTATTGGTGCCCTAACCGGTTTGGCTCAGTGGATTGAGTTTCGGCCTACGGACTCAAGGGTCCCAGGTTCGATTCTGGTCAAGGGCATGTACCTTGGTTGCAGGCACGTCCTCAGTAGGGGGTGTGCAGGAGGCAGCTGATTGATGTTTCTTTCTCATAGATGTTTCAAACTCTATCCCTCTTCCTTCCTCTCTGTAATAAAAATCAATAAAATATATATTTTTTAAATTAAATTTATTGGGAACAGTGGTTACAACGAAAATCCAGGTGCACACCATTGTAATGTGATGTCGGCGAGCGCTACAGTGAGCTCTCCCCCGAGGCCGGTCTCCTCCACCCAGTTCACCCCACACCCTCCTGGGCAGCAGCCCCTTCCTTCCGTGTCTGTGACTTTGTTTCCGTTTTGTTCCCTTTGCTTTTAGGTTCCACGTGTGAGTGAAACCACGTGGTGTGTGTCTTCCTGTCTGAACTAAGTCACTCAGTATAACAGCTCTGTCCCATCCAGCCATCCATGTTGTCACCGGGGTGAGATGTCACTCGTTGTTACTTCTGAGAAATACTCCATGGTGTGGCCAAAACCGGTCTGGCTCAGTGGTTAGAGCGCCGGCCTGGGGACTGAAGGGTC
Organism: Pipistrellus kuhlii; assembly: GCF_014108245.1. NCBI lineage: Eukaryota > Metazoa > Chordata > Mammalia > Chiroptera > Vespertilionidae > Pipistrellus > Pipistrellus kuhlii. The sequence continues at coordinate 220,041 of NW_023425420.1, read as the reverse complement.
CCAGGTTCGATTCTGGTCAAGAGCATGTACCTTGGTTGCAGGTACATCCCCAGTAGAGGGTGTGCAGGAGGCAGCTGATCAATGTTTCTCTCTCATTGATGTTTCTAACTATCTCTTCCTCTACATAAAAAAATCAATAAAACATTTTTTAAAAATACTCGATGGTGTGTATGCATCACAGCTTCTTGTTAATTTCTTACTGATTTTAGAGAGAAACATGGATTGTGGTTCTAGTTACTTATGCATTATTGGTTGACTCTGCGTGTCCTGACCAGGGATTGAACCCCAACATTGCTGTACCGGACGGCAATCCGGCGTGAGCCGCGGCCAGGCCAGTGCCCATCGCCGGCACGCGGGCTGCTTCCCGGCCTGGCGTTGCCGGTGATGCTGGCGGACATGGGTGTGTGAGTGTCCTTTTGAGCTGATGTTTCCGTGTTCCTTGGGTAAACACCCAGCAGAGGGACTGCCCGGTCACGTGGTCGCTGTTTGTAGTTCTGAGGAAACGTCACGCTGCTCCCCGCCGGCTGCACAGCGGCGCCCCCAGCGTGGCAGGCGCCCGTTCTCACGCCCGCCCGGGGCTGGTTCTGTCTGAGGACAGCCTTTCCGACAGGTGGCGCCGGCGCCGTGGGGGGCGTTTGCCTGTTCCTGATCAGCCATGCTGGACGCCTTTCCATGTGCTTCTGGACGGAGGTGTGGGCCTTCGTCCGGCGGGCGAGGTTTCCCAGGAAAGCCTCCGCGGTGGGTGCTGCTGCGTGTCCCGTTCGGAGAAGTTGGTCGTGATGGATTGCCTTTCTCCGGATAAGACGTCCATCTTTGTCTCCTGACGTTTGTTCTGTCTGACGTAAGCGTGGCGCCACCTGCTTCCCTCCGGATCCGAGAGCCGGGGTGCCAGAGTCCCCCTTGTCGGAGTCCGCAGTCTCTGAGCTGGGGGCTGGGCTCTGGCCGGCGGCTGCTCGGAGCCGGAGCCGGAGCCGGAGCCGTCCGGGCCCAGTGCTGGGTGACCACGGCAGCCCGTCCGCTGTTCCTCCGGTTCTGTCGCCGGTGGGGGGGTGGGGGCTTGCTCTGACGTTAGCCCATGTCTCTATTTCCATGTTTGGCGCCTCCGCTCTGGGTATGTGTCTCAGATAAAGCCGTCCTTGTTCTGTCTCCGTCTGCCCACAGGCTCACAGACACACACACACACACACACACACACCCAGGTATTCCTGTCACCTCCATGCTGTTCTCGGAGACTGAATGGAGCGGCTGTAGTTTTTTAAACTGCGAGAGGACTCGTACTGGGACAATCTGAACGGCAGGAAAAGCAATTCCTAAACGAAATGGGCTTGGGAACAAGTCAGAGCCACGGAAGGGCCCAGGGAGCCGGGAACCAGGAAGCCGAGGGGCCTGGGGCAGGTGGGGAGGCAGGGCCGGCTCGGAGGGAACGCCAGCTGTGGCCACTTTAAAGCCCTTTCCCTTTTGTGCTTAATTAGGTGCTGAACCCCATCTACGCGTTTGAAGGTAGAGGCTAGGAGCACCCTGTCCATCTTGTCCACCTCCTCCTGCGGCTGCGGTGCCTTCTGCGGGCCCGGCTGGTGCTCCTGTGCTGAGCGCTCCCTCCTCCCTCCTCCCTCCTCCCCCCTCCCTCCTCCCCGCCGAGCGCACCCTCCTCCCTCTGCTGCTCTCGCCAGGACCCTGGGGCCTGGGTTTCCTCTGGTGACGGCCCTCCGGCCGCCGGGAGGACTCGGTTTTGTCCCTAACTCGTGAGGTTTTTAGTGTCTTGTCACTTCCGGCTTTGAATGTCTCCGGAATGTCTCCGTCTGCCCACCGGTGTCCCCACTGTCCCAGGTTCTCTTTCCCTTTTGGATGATGGAGCACTCCCTCTCCATGGAGTCTTGTCTGTCTGTCTGCCCCGTCGCCCTGGGCGGCTTCTGGGGACCTCCGCTCCATGTCTGTCTGTCCTCTCACAGAGTCCGTCCCGGCTCAGGTGCTCACAGCAGCTGGTGCTGTGCTGAGTCGCGGGGGTCTTGCCGCTTCGAGGCGGCTGTGCATTCTCTGCGTGACTGACCTGCTGTCTGGAGATGCTGTTTCCGGTGCTGCCGGTGGTGGACACCGGTCTTCACCGAGGCGCCGTGGGCAACCACAGGTGGCTGAGGCCGGTAGATGGCGCTGTACACCAGGTGTGGTTGTACCTGTGCCTCCGGGCAGGGGGTCCCTGTGGTCATGGGAGCCGGGCCGCTCCGCCCTCCCCGTCCCAGGAGGGTCTCCTGCCTTCGGGGGCTTCTCTTCGTCGTCTGGTTTCTGAGATGCTGGGCCCAGTGGTCTCAGGAGGAACCGGGACCGGCTCATGTGCTGTCTGTCCCATGGGGTGGACGCTGTGGCCCTGGGGTCCATGCAGGTGGAGCTGTGGCTGTGTGTGTGTGTGTGTGTGAGATTGAGGGCACACCTCTGTCAGCAGTGCTGAGTGTGTGTGTGTGTGTGTGTGAGATGAGGGCACACCTCTGTCAGCAGTGCTGAGGTGTGTGTGTGTGTGTGTGTGTGTGTGTGAGATGAGGGCACACCTCTGTCAGCAGTGCTGAGGTGTGTGTGTGTGTGTGTGAGATGAGGGCACACCTCTGTCAGCAGTGCTGAGGTGTGTGTGTGTGTGTGTGTGTGTGTGTGTGTGTGAGATGAGGGCACACCTCTGTCAGCAGTCTGAGGCAGAGACGGGCCGGGGAGTCCCCCGCCGAGCGGCCGGCCGGCTGCTGGAGGAGGGGTGTGCTGTGGGCCTGTTACAGACAGACCGTCTCTGGGGACGAGGACAGCCCGCCATCGCCCCGGGGAGGAGCCGCGGCCTGGCCTCTGCCCGGGGTTTGCCCGCGGTGGGCTCCTGGCCGGGCTCTCCCGCGGCCCCTGAGGCCCAGACGCAGGTGCCCCCGCGCCCACCGCTTCCCGCGCTTCCCAGGCTGCGCTGCTCTCTGGGCGCCGTGCGGTCGGCCCGTCGTCCAGCCGCTGCCTCCAGGCCCTGCCCTTTGACCCCGTTCGGAGGGGTGGCGGTGCCTCCTGGGAGGAAGCGCAGCCCGGAGGGCGTGGTCCCCTCCTGTGCCGCCCTGGCCTTGGGTTCTGCCCTGATGCGTGGGGGACCACCAGCCTCTCATCCCTCCGACCCCCCGGCCCGAGTCCCTGCTGACGTCGCCCCAGTCCCGCGGCCGCAGGCCGGCCTGCCGTCCCCGTCGCTGACCACAGGGCTCCGTGCGGCCGGCAGGGCAGGGCGCCAGGCCCCGGGTGGTGGGCCCTCAGGACCCCGCACCAGTGTGTGCCCGCTCCGCCATCGACCCCCTCCTGGCTCTGCTCCTGCAGGTACATGTCGCAGAGCAAGCACGCCGAGGCCCGCGAGCTCATGTGCTCCGGGGCGCTGCTCTTCTTCAGCCACGGCCAGGTGAGCACCACGGGGTCTCCCCCCGGGCGGGCGGGGCGGGCGGGGCGCCCGGGTGTGGGCTGTCTTCTCGACACAGCTTTCTCCCTGACCACCTGGTTCTTGTCCATCTCCACGTTTTGTAGCAAAACAGCGCTGCGGATTTGTCCATGCTGGTCTTGGAGTCGCTGGAGAAGGCGGAGGTGGAGGTGGCCGACGAGCTGCTGGGTGAGGCTCCTTTCACCCGTGCGCATTCTGGGCGGAGTCTCACATCACAGCCCCACACGCACCCCACACGGAGGCGGCCTCTGCCCCCAGCTGTGCTCCACCCGCCGGGCGGCTCCTCTGGGCGTGGGAGGGCCCAGCCGGGGGAGAAAGGGGGCCCCAGAAGGGAAGTGGAGGTGGTGTCTGAACTCGGGGCGCTGTAGGAAGCTGAGTCCGGTGCCCCCCTGAACAGGGCTCTCTCTCTGTTCCCAGAAAATCTGGCTAAACTGTTTAGTCTGATGGACCCCAACTCTCCGGAGCGCGTGGCCTTCGTGTCCAGGGCCCTGAAGTGGTCCAGCGGGGGCTCCGGGCGGCTGGGCCACCCCCGGCTGCACCAGCTGCTGGCCCTCACCCTGTGGCGAGGTAGGTCTGGGCACCTGGCTGGGAAGGGGCTTCTGGTTGTCGCTGAGCTCCACCATGGCCAGCGGGGACCGGTTCCCTGTCGCTGAGCTGAGCCGCCCACACAGGCCGCCAGCTGAGGCGGGGCCTATCGCCTGGCGGGGCCGGCCCAGCTGAGGCTGGGGCGGGGCCTATCGCCTGGTGGACTGGCCCGGCTGAGGCTGAGGCGGGGGCGGGGGCTGTCGCCTGGTGGACCGCCCCGGCTGAGGCTGAGGCGGGGGCGGGGGCTGTCGCCTGGTGGACCGCCCCGGCTGAGGCTGAGGCGGGGGCGGGGGCTATCGCCTGGCGGACCGCCCCGGCTGAGGCTGAGGCTGAGGGGGGGCTATCGCCTGGTGGACCGCCCCGGCTGAGGCTGAGGCGGGGGCGGGGGCTGTCGCCTGGTGGACCGCCCCGGCTGAGGCTGAGGGGGGGCTATCGCCTGGTGGACCGCCCCGGCTGAGGCTGAGGCTGAGGGGGGGCTATCGCCTGGTGGACCGCCCCGGCTGAGGCTGAGGCGGGGGCGGGGGCTATCGCCTGGCGGACCGCCCCGGCTGAGGCTGAGGCTGAGGGGGGGCTATCGCCTGGTGGACCGCCCCGGCTGAGGCTGAGGCTGAGGGGGGGCTATCGCCTGGCAGGGCCGGCCCGGCTGAGGCTGAGGCGGGGGCGGGGGCTATCGCCTGGCGGGGTCGCCCTGTCCCGGCTGAGGCTGAGGCTGAGGCTGAGGCGGGGGCGGGGCCTATCGCCTGGCAGGGCCAGCCCGGCTGAGGCTGGGGCTGAGGCTGAGGCGGGGGCTATCGCCTGGCGGGGCCGGCCCGGCTGAGGCTGACGCTGAGGGGGGGGCTATCCCCTGGCGGACCGCCCCGGCTGAGGCTGGGGCTGGGGCTATCGCCTGGCGGGGCCGGCCCGGCTGAGGCTGAGGCTGGGGCGGGGGCTATCGCCTGGCGGGGCCGGCCCGGCTGAGGCTGGGGCTGAGGCGGGGGCTATTGCCTGGCAGGGCCGCCCCGCTGAGGCTGGGGCGGGATTGTCCCTGCCAGGCCCTGTAGGGCCGCCCCCACCACGGCCTCCGCGGGGACGCTCCTGCCACGTGGGCTGCTCTCACCGCCCGCCCCTGCTCAGCGTCCAGTCGTGTCCTGGCTCCGTCTGCTCGGCGCAGGGAGAGGCGGCGGGCCGCGCCCGCTCAGGGCGGCTCCTCACGGTCCGAGGGCCGCGCCCGCCTGCTGAGGCGTGTGCTCAGTGCCTCCCGCCTCCCGCCCTCACGCCCCCTGTACGTGGGGACGCGTGCGCTCCTGTCCTCACGGCCGCCCGGAGGGCGTGCGGGGCAGCCTGTGCGGTGAAGCCAGGCCCTCCAGGTCCCGGCCGAGGCGGCGGCTCTGCCCTCCGGCAGCTGCCGGAGCCGGCCTGCGGGCGAGTGCGCGATGGACAGCGGCGGCCGGACCGCAGAGAGGCAGCCACGGGCCCTCCCCCCGCCTCACGTCCTGTGAGCGCCTTTGCCTGCACCCGGGCCGGTCCTATCCCTGGGCCTCGGCCTGATGTCCGCCCCCGGGTCCTCACTCACAGCCTGTCTGTCTCCACCCACAAGCCTCTGCCCGGAGCCCTGTCCGGTCTCGCTGCCGCAGTGCCGGGATCCCTCCCGGCGGCCAGTCCTGCCCTCTCCCCGGGAGAGTGGGCGTGCGCAGGGTCCGGTGGAGCCACTCAGCCAGACCTGTGCCGCCAGCGGCGTTCACTTGTCACCGGCTCCTCCCTGTGTCGGGGGGCTGCCCCCGCCTCGCCCCTGTGGCTGCGAAGCAGCGGGCACGGACTGAGGGCATGTGTGTATCGTAGTGACGGCTTGAAACCAGGACACAGGCCTCGTGTGCCCTGCCTGGGCTCAGAGTCCAGCAGGGCCCTCCCGCAGGCCCCACGGCTGTCACAGGGCTGGGCGGAGGGTCCCGGCAGAGCCTGGCTGGCAGCAGGTGCCGTCGCTGCACAGGCCAGGCCAGGCCAGGACTGGGGCGGAGCCCCCTGCTGGCGGGAGGGGGCGCAGGGGCCCCTGACTCGCGCGGATGCTCCGGCTGCCCTCCACTGGCGCCGCAGTGACAGCCGCTCCCTTTGCAGAGCAGAACTACTGCGAGTCCCGCTACCACTTCCTGCACTCGGCCGACGGGGAGGGCTGCGCCAACATGCTGGTGGAGTACTCCACGTCGCGTGGCTTCCACAGCGAGGTGGACATGTTCGTGGCCCAGGCTGTCCTGCAGTAGGTGTCCCGCAGCTCAGCCCTGCCCCCACGGGCCCCGCACAGAGGGGGGTGCCCCTCTGGAATCATGTGACATCCCACTGGGCCCTGCACGGACCCCGCCCCTCCCAGCTCTCAGGGGCGTTGCAGCCGGGCTTCTGTGACATTTCAGTTCAGCAGTGAGAGGAGGAGGTCTGTGTGTTTTATACCAACACTGGAAGCCCAGCGCACAAAATCGCACGGCCCCGCCCACCACATGCGCCTGGCTCTGCTCACGGCCCGCCCACCGGCCCGCCCACCGTGCCCTCTTTGGTCACCCAGGGCTTTGGGTTTTTAGGGTCCAGGAGGTTCTTACGTTCCCGCCGGCTTGTTTGGTTCTGTCTTGCCCCTCCCCCGTTATCTGTGCCTTTGACAAGCGGTGTCGGGGTGGGGTGAGCAGTCTAAGCCACGTCTGGAGCTGTGGTGTGGGCTGCGTTCAGAGGGTTGCTCAGAGGCTGTGGGGCCTCTCCGGACGCATCTGCGTCAGCATTTCCCTCTGAGGACACTCCGTCAGGCCCTGCCTGGTTTCTTTCCTTCCGTTTACCTTGGAGGAGTGGGCCTCACTGCGGGGACAGAGGTGCGGGGTCCCCTCGGCCACACGGGGCAGGCACCCCCCTCGGCCTTTTCCCAGCCTGAGCCCGTCCCTCCTGACGGGAGCATTTCCCGTGGGACCCGTGGACTTCCTCCCACAGACGCCTGCCGTGGGGCCGGGCGCCGGGGCGGTGCCGTGTGACTGAAGGTCCTGCTCGCACGTCAGGCCCGACCCGGCTGGCAGTGCCAGGCCCCCCTCCGCTCACTGTCCGGCTGGTGGTTCAGCAGACACCTGGGGGGTGGGCCTGGCTCTGCATAGAGGGTCTGAGCCCCTTCTCGGGAGCCCCCTTTGTGCCTAAAAACGTGACCCTGGGCCGGTGGCCCAGTGCCGCAGGCGTGCGGGCAAACTCATCCCGCCCTGTCCTCCCACGCGTCTCCGCCTCAGCCGGAGGCGGGAAGCCCGCTTGCTCCCGCAGGGCCCGGCGGGGCGGGCGTGCGTGTCCCCCGCGGGGCCTGGCCCCCCGTGACGCGTGTGCTCGCCAGGTTCCTCTGCCTGAAGAACAAGAGCAGCGCGTCCGTGGTGTTCACGACGTACACACAGAGGCACCCGTCCATCGAGGACGGCCCTCCCTTCGTGCAGCCGCTGCTCAACTTCCTCTGGTTCCTGCTGCTGGCCCTGGACGGGTGAGGGCGTGGGCGTGGGCGTGGGCGTGTGTCTGTGTGTGGGTGTGGGGTGAGTGAAGGTGAGTGTGGGGAGTATGCATGGATGTGTGAGGTCTGCAGGAGCATGTGGGTGTGTAGGTGTGTGAGTGCATAGATGTGAGCATGTGCGGGAGTATGGGTGTGTGTAGGAGTGGGGTGTACATAGATGTGTGAGCGTGTGCAGGGGTCGGTGTGTGTGTATGTGGGAGTGAAGGTGTGTGTGCGAATGGAGGGTGTGGGTGTAGGGCTGTGAGTGGGTGTTGGAGTCTGCGTGGGGTGTGGGGGGCATTTCTGTCCCCCTACCCACCCCTCCCCCGTGTCCGAAGACCACAGAGCTGTCCCTGCTGTCTCGTTTCAGAGGCAAACTGACCGTGTTCACGGTGCTGTGTGAGCAGTACCAGCCGTCCCTCCGGCGGGACCCCATGTACAACGAGGTGAGGCCGAGGAGCCTCCTGTGGAGGGCGGGGCGGGCCACGGCGCGGCCCTCACGCGTGTGCGGGGCGGGCCACGGCGCGGCCCTCACGCGTGTGCGGGGCGGGCCACGGCGCGGCCCTCACGCGTGTCTCGCTCTGTCAGTACCTCGACAGGATAGGACAGCTCTTCTTCGGGGTGCCGCCCAAGCAGACGTCTTCCTACGGAGGCTTGCTAGGTAAGGCCCGCGGGGCAGGGCCGTGGAGGGGGCCCCAGAGGGCCGGCTGCCCCCGTTCCTTCCCCCTAGGAGGCAGGTCTCTTCTCAGCTGTGTGTGGTGGTGATGGGCACATGGCGTGACTGCCGTTCTCACCGCCTCCGAGTGCCGTTCAAGGCCCGTGAGGACATTCACGTCTAGCCCCTGCGCCCGCTCCCCCTGCACCTGCGCCCGCTCCCTCTGCGCCCGCTCCCCCTCCGCCTGCCCCGCCCCAGCCCCTGCGCCCGCTCCCCCTCCCCCTCCGCCTGCCCAGCCCCAGCCCCTGCGCCCGCTTCCCCTGCGCCCGCTCCCCCTGCGCCCGCTCCCCCTCCGCCCGCTCCCCCTCCGCCTGCCCTGCCTCAGCCCCTGCGCCCCCTCCCCCTGCGCCCGCTCCCCCTCCGCCCGCTCCCCCTGCGCCCGCTCCCCCTGCGCCCGCTCCGGCACCGCGCTCAGGCCCTCGCTCAGCGTGTCCTGTCGGTGAGGTGCTGGTGGCAGCGCCCTTTCAGGCTAACAGTCCGTGGGCGTCACATGCACTATTTCTTGCGGGACATGGGCCGGCTCCCGCCATTGGCTCCGTGAACATGGGTGTGCCGTGTCTGAGGCCTCCTGTGCGTGGGCGCAGGCCCTGCCGGGAGCTGCCGGGCCCACGTTGGCTCCGTGTCCCTGGCAGCTGCTGCCCCACAGCGTTCCCCCAGGTGCGGGTGGGAGCCCGGGTGTGAGGGTCTCGAGGTGGCCGACCCGCACGTCCCTTTTCACGGGCTCCGTGGCCATTCGTGTGTCCGTGCAGCCACGTTACCTTTCAGGAGGGCGTGGGAGACGGGGGACGTGGGAGGCAGGGATCAGGGGGATGGGGCCTCAGACGAGCATTTGCTTCCAGGCAATCTTCTGAGCAGCCTCATGGGCTCCTCGGAGCAGGAGGGCGAGGACAGCCAGGACGACAGCAGCCCCATCGAGCTCGACTGACGCCCGCCTGCACGGAGAGGCGCCTGTCTGGCGGCGGGTTCGAGGGCCTGGCCGCGCTCCCAGGCCGCCGTGGTGGTGTGGCGGCCGGCGTGGCCTGGCTGAGGGCGCGGGCTGAGCGTGGCCTCGGGTGACCCACAATAAAGCACAGGCTTGCGCGCCAACCTCTCCGTCCTTTGTTGGGGTTCACTCTGGGTGCCGCGGGTCACAGGCCCGGGTCGGGGGTGCACCGGCCGCCATGTGGATGCCTGTGCCAAATCCTGAGCCGTGCCCGCACGACGGCATCGCAGACGGAGCTGCCGGACGCCGCCCGGGACGCACTATTTATTTCCTGTGACGACTCTTCCCGCAGCCTCTGTTCAACCAGGTGCCCGAGCCCGAGCAGCCCTCGCTCCACCAGAGGCCCCGGTGACGCCGGGACACTTTATTTTTTCACGATTAAAGCCAGAGTTGTAGATTATTACACAGCGATCATGCATGAAGGAGCGGACCAGACCCTTCTATTGGCTGTAAAATGGAACTTAAAGGGTGTGTTCATCGTTGAATTTAAGTAAATTCTTTCTACTGGGCTTGGCTGTGCTGTCCTTCCTGGGCTGGGCGGGCCGGGCCGCTCTGGCCGTGGGAACCTCTGCGCTCGGAGGTTCAGTCGCAGCTTCGTGAGCGGCTGGGGAGTCCTTGGCGCTGCTGGGCCTGAGGTTGGAGCCCCTCCCAGCTGCACAAGGGTTCTGGGAGGGGGGGGTGCATGATCAGAACTCACGACAACTCCCTAGTCTCGCCAGGTATGAAACCTTGAACTGCACCCAATGGGGTAGGTTTGGGCAGAGCAGAATGCAAGTCTGCGACTGCTCAGGGCTGATGCTGGACCCACAGTGCGCTGGGCAGCTGTGCACAACAGGCCACACACCCCTTGGGTTCTGCTCGCCTCTCCCTCCTCGGCCCCAGGGCCCCGAGTCCCAGGCTCACAGCTGTCTGTCCTGACCACGTGGCCTGGGCCGGCAGGGAAGGGGGCTGGGACGGTGCCGTCACCGGGGAGCACAGGTGTGCTCGTGTCCACCAGAGGCCCAGCCGGCGGCTCCGTCAGCACGGGGCTGAGGCCAGGCCGGCTGTTTGCACGGGGCCTGCATTTGACCACTCCGCCCACCACTGGGATGGCCCCGCCCACCAGCCCTGTGGGCAGGTCTCCGCCCTCCCCCAGACTCCTCGTCAGGTTGTTGGTCTCCTGGGGCGCACACACGCTCACAGACACTTGTGCCTCTGGCTTCAGGGCGGGTCTGGGTTGGTTGGAGGGGGCGGTTGCAGCTGGCCCTGCCTGGTGGGGCCTCAGGGTCTCCCTCAAACCAGACGGGTGACTTGCCGCTGGCTGCAGTCCGGACCCAGTGAGTGAGGTGGCTGGCAGGGCTGCGGGAGGGGGGAGTGGGCGGAGCCGCGGCCGGTTCTAAGGAAGGACCCACGACTGCCCCTCTGGGTGGGGCACCTCAGGCAGGAAGTGTTCGCTCCCCACCGGCCATCCTGAGGACCTGCCCCGGCCGAGCTGAACGGCGACAGGCCGACGACGGCCCCTCTGCAGCACCCCGTCTGGGCTCGAGCTGGTCCGAGCTGGCCAGCAGGAGTGGGCTCAGAGACGGGGGAGGGCAGCCCTGGAGCCCCACCTGCACCTGGGTGACTCCAGGTCCTGGGCACGCCCCCTTCCTGCTGTGGGCAGGTCCTGGGCTCGGCCCACACGCGATCAAGCCACAACACGGCCCACTTTATTCCAGGCTGACGGGCTGGAGGGGAGCAGACACCCCCATGCCACGCCCTCCTCCCACACTTGTCCTCACAGACACCCTCCACGGTGGGGAACCAGGGCACCTGGGACGTCTGAGGCTGTGACTGCTCCACAGCAGCTCCCTGGGGCCCGGGGAGCTGAGCTCAGGCCTGCCTCCAAGGGGTCAGAGCAAGGTCAGGCCTGGGAGTGGGGGTCCCTGGGCAGCGCTGAGCCCTGAACTGAGCCTCTGAGGTGCCCCGGGGGCTGGGCGCTCTGTGGGGCCTCTGACCCCAGGACCCATGGCTTGAGGGCCAGGTCTGTGTCCCCCCCCTCCAGCCCCCAGACCCAATGACTCGCACAGCAGAGGCTCAATAAATACTTGTTGGGGGGGGAGATGGTGGAGAGGGGAGGGGAGTGGGGAGGGGCGGGGGAGTGGCTGCACAGGGGCCTGCAGGCCACCCGCTGCCCCACAGCCCAGCCCAGCCTCCTGGTCGGTGGGTCCTGCTGGGGGGGAGGGGGGAGGCAGGGGAGGACGGGTGGTCAGTGGGCCGGGGCGGGCAGGGAGGGGACAGCAGCATGATGGGGTCAGAGGTCATACAGGTTGGCCCACGATGAGGTTTTGAGAAACAGGTCCTGGTGGTGAGGGCTCAGGGCCCCGCGGAGCCCAGACAGCCCCGGGCCTGAGCCTGGGCCTGAGCCCGGGCCGTCCTCGGCTGGAGGCCGCTTCCTGGGTCCGCAGCCCCCGGTCCGCAGCCCCGCGGTCCGCAGCCCCGCGGCCTGCCCGGCGAGTCGAGGCCAGCGCTCTAGGGCTTGTGTTTGAAGTGAGCTTCCACTGGAAGGGAAGGCGCGGGGCTTGGTCACAGCCGTGCAGGCTGTCAATGCCCCCTGCCCGCGCCAGCCCGGCCCCGTGCCCTGCCCGGCCCTGCCCAGCCCGGCCCCGCCCCCCTCACCGGCCCCGAACCCGCCCTCACCGGCCCCGCCCCGCCCTCACCGGCCCCGCCCCGCCCTCACCGGCCCCGCCCCCACCGGCCCCGCCCCCTCACCGGCCCCGCCCCCGGCCCGCCCCCCTCACCGGCCCGCCCTCACCGGACCCTCACGGGCCCCGCCCTCACCGGCCCCGCCCCCGCCCTCACCGGCCCCGCCCCCGCCCTCACCGGCCCCGCCCCCGCCCTCACCGGCCCGCCCTCACCGGCCCCGCCCTCACCGGCCCCGCCCTCACCGGCCCGCCCTCACCGGCCCCTCACCGGCCCGCCCTCACCGGCCCCTCACCAGCCCGCCCTCACCGGCCCGCCCTCACCGGCCCGCCCTCACCGGCCCGCCCTCACCGGCCCCTCACCGGCCCGCCCTCACCGGCCCCTCACCGGCCCCGCCCTCACCGGCCCGCCCTCACCGGCCCCGCCCTCACCAGCCCCGCCCTCACCGGCCCGCCCCCCTCATCGGCCCGCCATCACCGGCCCTGCCCTGCCCGGCCCCGCCCCCCTCACCGCCCCCCTCATCGGCCCCGCCCTCACCGGCCCCGCCCTCACCGGCCCGCCCTCACCGGCCCCGCCCTCACCGGCCCCGCCCTCACCGCCCCCCTCACGGCCCGCCCTCACCGGCCCGCCCTCACCGGCCCCGCCCTCACCGGCCCCTCACCGGCCCCGCCTCACCGGCCCCGCCCTCACCGGCCCCTCACCGGCCCCGCCCTCACCGGCCCGCCCTCACCGGCCCCTCACCGGCCCCGCCCTCCCCGGCCCGCCCTCACCGCCCGCCCTCACCGGCCCGCCCTCACCGGCCCCTCACCGGCCCCGCCCTCACCGGCCCGCCCTCACCGGCTGCCCTCACCGGCCCCGCCCTCACCGGCCCGCCCTCACCGGCTGCCCTCACCGGCCCCGCCTCACCCACCCGCCCTCACCGGCCCGCCTCACCGGCCCCGCCCTCACCGGCCCGCCCTCACCGGCCCCGCCCTCACCGGCCCGCCCTCACCGGCCCCGCCCCCCTCACCGGCCCCGCCCTCACCGGCCCCGCCCTCACCGGCCCTCACCGGCCCCGCCCTCACCGGCTCCGCCCTCACCGGCCCCGCCCTCACCGGCGTACTCCTGCGGCAGCATGGGCCGGTCCACCACCTTCCGGAAGGCCTCCACCCACGCCCGCTGCTCCGGCTCCGTCTCGCAGGCCAGCAGGAACCGGCGCTCGGGCGTGACGATGGTGATGCCGTGGGGCCAGTGGTGGCCCTGGGTGGACGGCGGGAGCCCGTCCAGCACCGTGTAGCCGCACTCGCTGCTGCCGATGAAGACCTCCCCCCGGGCGAAGGCGTCCTGCGGGGGGCACAGGCTGACCGGCCGGACCGAGCCTTCCCTCCCCGCCCCGCGCCGCCCCGGGAGCGGGAGGCGCCCCGCCCGGGGCCCGGCCTACCAGCGGGTCCTTGAAGTACATGAGCCTCCGGTCGTCCATGGTGAACCAGCGCCGGCGGAAGCCCTCCGTCTGCTGCGGGCCGAGCGGCGGGTCCTGACGTGGCCCTCACCTCGCCCCGGCCCCCGTCCCCCGCCGACCACAGTCCACACCGGGCGTGGGGCTCCTCCTGCTCCCGTGGGCACTGCCAGGCCTGGCACGCGCCGCGTCCCTCCCCCCACGCCCGGCTGGCCTCCCGCCCGCCCTGCCACGCCCTCCCGGTGGCCCAGGCGGGTCTGGGCTGGGAGCCACTGGGGCCTGGGCGGGGCCTGACCTGAGGTCCCCGCCCCCGGTCGTGGGTCAGGGCGCCCCTGTCTTACAAAACATTTGGGGGCCCCGGGCCATCCACACCCTACCACCCCCTAGAAATGCACAGGCAGCTGAAGCCTCCGGAGCGTGGCTGCCTCCACCTCTACCTCAAACGCCAGCCCGCCCCCCCGACTGAGGCCTCCACCTCCACCCCAACCCCACCCCCGCTCCCCCCCCCCCCCCCCCCCCCCCCCCCCACCGAGACTGAGGCCTCGGCCTCCACCTCCACCCCAACCCCACACCCGCTCCCCCACAACTGCCGCTTTGCCCCGTCCATGACACACACACACACACACACCCGCCCCCCCGCCGCCGCCCCGACATCCCCCCAGGACTGAGGCCGCTCGGGCGCGGCCAGGCCCAGGACGCACCTTGGGCCCCGTCTTCTCCATGTAGCCCTCCTTCAGGTAGTTCCTCGTCAGCTTCGGCACCAGCTGGGGGGAAGGTCCTGCTGTCCGGCTGTCCCCCCTCCCAGCCCCCTCCCCCCGCGGCCTGGGGCAGAGCCTCGGGATAAAGGAGGGCGGCTGAGGCCACTTCGGGGGCCACAGAGGTCAGGGCACCGGTGGGGGGGTCACAGGTCCGGGTGGGCCTCTGGGTCCCGTGGGCCTTGGCCAGCCCCGCCCCCCGCCCAGGGCCTCGGCAGCCGCCACTCACGTCGGCGTCGCTGGCGCCCGGGAAGGCCACCTGCAGGTAGTGGAAGCGGGCGGCCCGCAGCGCGTTGAACCAGTCGGCCATCTCCTGGGGGCGGAGCAGGGCGGCTGCAGCCTCTGAGGCCCCACGGCCCCCCAGAGCCGCCCTCCCCGCGGCCCGGCCCAGGGGCTGGGCATCCACCCAGGAACCGGGCAGGGGTCAGGGTTCGATGCCGGTCAGGGCGCCTGCCCGGGGTGTCAGTTTGACCCCCAATGTGGGGCATGTATTGTAGGAGGCAGCCGGCCCGGGATTCTCATCACTGACGTTTCTCTCTCCCTTCCTCTCTGACATCAACAAAACCTTATTTTTAAATGTAAAAAAAGCCCGCCTCCAGCAGGCCCTTCTGGACTCACTGAGATTGGGGTGCTGGAGGGATCCCTGAAAGTTCACATGGGGCCATGACCCCCCACCTGCCCAGTGCACCTCCATGAGGCCTGGCTCACGGGCCTGGGCCAGGCTCCTGGGGACAAACCCGTTCACCGTGAGGGGCGCCCTCTAGAGGCCTGAACCCAGGAGCCGGGGGAGAGCAGCCGGGAGGCCACGTGAGGCTCCAAGATGTCAGGGCCCCAGAGGACAGCCAGACTGGGACAGCCCGGCCAGGGCCACGGGAGGAGGAGCCTGGACCGACCACAGGGGGAGGGGGGAGGGATGGAGGGAGAAGAGATGGAGGAGGGGGGGAGGGGGGGAGGGGAGGGGGAGAGGGAGGGAAGGAGGGGGAGGAGGGGGAGGGGAGGAGGGGGAGGAGAGGGAGGGGAGGAGGGGGGAGGAGAGGGAGGGTGGAGGGGGGAGGGGAGGGAGGGGTGGAGGGGGGAGGGGAGGAGATAGAGGGGGAGGGGAAGAGGGGGAGGAGATGAAGGGGGGGAGGGGGAGGGGGAGGAGATGGAGGGGGGAGGAGAGGAGATGCAGGAGGGGGAGGATGGAGGGGGGAGGGGAAGGGGGAGGAGATTCAGGAGGGGGAGGGGGAGAGAACCGAGAGGCAGCCGGCCTGTGCACAGCCCCAGGCGCTGGGAAGGGGGAGGGGGTCTGGGGTGCGGGAGGGGATCTGAGCAGAAGGCCTGCTGGCTGACTGCCCCCTCCCCCTCCCCCACGGCGATGGAGCCGACTGCAGAGGGGGGAGAGGGTGGGGGGGGGGTGTGCGTGTGGGGACACACCCGGCCCAGAGCTCCGCCCGCTGCCGCCTGTGCTGGGTCCGGGCAGGGCAGGAGGCGTCCCCCGAGGGGGGTCTGACCAGCCGGTTTCTGGAAACCTCCCTCCCGCGGAGGACAAGGAAGCACAGGCAGCAGGGACCGCCCTGGAGGACCCTGTGCCTTTGACAAGGTCACCGACCAGAACAGGAACAGAAACAGACCTGGAGATGAGCTTGAAGGAATTTCCCAGAAAGCAGAGGGAAGGGGAAGTGGGCGTGGGGGGCTCCTGAGCCGCAGGAAGTTCGTTCGGGAAGAACGAGAACTGAGCCGGGAGAGGAACCTGCCGCACAGACAGGTGGAGAGGATGCCTGGGTCCCGGGTCCGGGTCCGGGTCGGGGTCCCGGCTCCGGGGTCCCGGCTCCTGGCTCCCGGCTCCCGGCTCCCGGGTCAGGGTCCTGGCTCCGGGGTCCCGGCTCCCGGGTCCCGGCTCCCAGGTCCCGGCTCCCGGCTCCCGGCTCCCGGGTCCCGGGTCAGGGTCCTGGCTCCGGGGTCCCGGCTCCCGGCTCCCGGCTCCCGGCTCCCGGCTCAGGGTCCCGGCTCCGGGGTCCCGGCTCCCGGGTCCTGGCTCCGGGGTTCCCGGGTCCTGCTTCGGTCCTGGCTTCCGGGTCCCGGCTCCGGGTCCTGGCTCCGGGCCCGGCTCCCGGATCTGGCTCGGGGTCCCGGCTCCCGGATCTGGGCTCCGGGGGGTGTCCCGGCTCCCGGGGTCACTGGCTCCGGGGGTTCCCCAGGTCGGGGGGTTTGGGTCAGGGGGTCGGCTCCGGGGTCCGGCCCGGGGTCCCGGGTTGGTTTGTCCCTCCGGGTCTGGGGTCCGGTTGCTTGCCTCGTGGGCCCGGCCCGGGTCCTGTGCCGGTGGGCTCGCCTGGTGAGTGTGTGTGTGGTGTGTGAGTGGTGTGTGTTGTGCGTGTGTGTGGGTGTGCTGTGCGTGTGTTGTTGTGGTTTTGTGTGAGTGGGTGTGGAGTGTGCGTTGTGTTGTGTGTGTGAGTGTGTTGTCGTGAGGTTGTGTGTGGGGGTATGGAGTGTGTGTGTGTGGTGGTGTGTGTGTTTGTGAGTGTGCTTGTGTGTGTGTTGGGTGGGTGTGTGTGTGCGTTGGTGTGTGGTGTGTGTGTTGTGTGTGTGTGGTGGGGTTATGTAGGTGTGTGTGTGGGTGTGTTTGAGGTGTGTGTGTGAGTGTTGTGGGGGTATGTGCGTGTTGTGTGTGTGTGTGTGAGTGTGTGTGTGAGTGTGTTGTGTGGGTATGTGGTGTGTGGGGGGGGGTGTGTGTGGCTAGGGTGTGTGTGTGAGTGTTTGTGTGTTGTGTGGGTGTGGATGTGGGTGTGTATGTGTGTGTGTGTGAGTTGTGTGGGTTGTTGTTTTTGAGTGTTGTGGTGTGTGTGAGTGTTGTGTGTGTTTGCGTGTGTGTGTGTGGTTTGTGCGTTGTGTGTGGTGTGTGTGTGTGTGTGTGTGGTTGTGGGGGGGTATGTGGTTTGTGGTGTGTGTGTGTGAGTGGTGGGGTGTGGGTATGTGAGTGTTGTGTTGTTGTGTGTGTGTGAGTGTGTGTGTGGGGGTATGTGAGTGTGTGTGTGTGTGTGTGTGAGTGGGGGGGTATGTGAGTGTGTGTGTGTGTGTGTGTGTGTGTGTGAGTGGGGGGGTATGTGAGTGTGTGTGTGTGAGTGTGAGTGGGGGGGTATGTGAGTGTGTGTGTGTGGTGGTGTGGTTGTGGTGTTTGGCGTGTTTGTGTGTGTGTGGAGTGGGGGGGGGGTATGTGAGTGTGTGAGTGTGTGTGTGTGAGTGGGGGGGTATGTGAGTGTGTGTGGGGGGTATGTGAGTGTGTGTGTGTGTGAGTGGGGGGGGTATGTGAGTGTGTGTGTGTGAGTGTGAGTGTGAGTGGGGGGGTGTGAGTGTGTGTGTGGTGTGTGTGAGTGGGGGGGGTATGTGAGTGTGTGTGTGAGTGGGTATGTGAGTGTGCGTGTGTGTGTGTGTGTGTGTGTGTGAGTGGGGGGTGTGTGTGTGTGTGTTTGGTTTTGGGGTGTGGTGTGTTTGTGGGCGGGGGTGTTGTGAGTGGTGTGTGAGTGTGTGTGAGTGTGTGTGTGTGGTGTGGGGGGGGGGGTGTGAGTGTGTGTGTGCGTGTGTGGGGGTGGGGGGGGTATGTGTGTGTGTGTGTGTGTGTGTGAGTGAGTGGGTGTGTGTTGTGAGTGTGTGTGTGTGTGTGTGAGTGTGTGGTGTTATGTGAGTGTGTGTGGGTGTGTGTGTGAGTGTGTGTGCGTGTGGGGGGTTGTGATGTGTGTGTGTGTGGTGAGTGGGGGGTATGTGGTGTTGTGAGTGTGTGTGTGTGTGTTGGGGGGATGTGAGGTTGTGTGTTGTGTGAGTGGGGGGTTCGGGTTTTGTGGTGTGTGTGTGTTGTTTTTGAGTGTTGTGGTGTGTGTGTGTGAGTGTGTGAGTGTGTGTGTGAGTGGGGGGGTCTGTGAGTGTGTGTGTGTGAGTGTGAGTGGGGGGGGTATGTGAGTGTGTGTGAGTGTGTGTGTGAGTGTGAAGTTTTTTTGGGGGGGGGGGTATGTGAGTGTGTGTGAGTGTGTGAGTTTGGTTGTGGGTGTGTGTGTGAGTGGGGGGGTATGTGAGTGTGTGAGTGTGTGTGTGAGTGTGAGTGGGGGGAGTGTGTGCGTGTGGTTGTGGTGTGAGTGGGGGGTTCGTGTTGACGTGGGGGTGTGTGGTGAGTTGGATGGGCCTGTGCCGTGTGCTTTGCTGTCCGCGCGGCCGGCCGGCGCGCGGCGCCCCCTCGTGCTGCGCCTCTTGCCGCGGCTGCCTCCTGCCTCCCCCACGTCCCCCACTGGGGATGGAGCCCACAACCGGGGCCGGTGCCCCGACCGGGAGTCGAACCCTGGCCTCCTGGTTTAGGCCGAGGCTCAATCACGGAGCCCCGCCCACTGGGCGCCCGTCTGTCTTCGCTTCTGCCCTGGGGAGCAGGCGTTACAGACCAGGCCGCTCCGCGGGGCTGAGTGTTCGGGGATTAGAAAGTGACCAGAACAGGCCTGAGAGGAGTTGTGTCCACTCAGGTGTCTCCACACAGAGCAGGCCCAGTACTCTCCCTCTCTCACACACACACACACAACCAAACACTCCCACAACAGAGGCAACCCACACACACCCACACAGACCACCACACAACAGACACAGAGACACCCACCACACACCACACAGACACACACTCATTCACACTACACACACCAACACCAGAGAACACACACACACTCATTCAACTCACCACACTCATCGCCACTCCACACCCAGAGATCACACACACACACACAGACACACACTCATTCACACACACACACACACACACACACAGAGACACACACACACACACACTCATTCACACTCACACACTCACGCACTCACACACAGAGACACACACAGACACACACACACACACAGACACACACTCATTCACACTCACACACACACACACACAGAGACACACACACACACACTCATTCACACACACACACACTCACACACAGAGACACACACACACAGAGACACACTCACACTCACACACACATATACACACACTCACACACAGAGACACACACACACATACACACTCATTCACACTCACACACACTCATTCATACACACACACACAGAGTCACCCACTCAACACTTAGACTCACACATAGAGCCTCACTCACATACACACTCATTTCATCACACACCTCTAGAGACACACCAGAGCCCACAGACACACACAGACACACACTCATTCACACTCACACATACATATACACACACTCACACTCATTCAACACACACTCATACGCACTCATTCACACACACACACACACAGAGACACACACAGACACACACACACACACACTCACACACAGAGACACACACATACACACACTCATTCACACTCACACACACATATACACACACGCATGCGCACACACACACTCGTGCACACACTCACACACACTCACACACACTCTCACACACTCACATTCTCGCACGCATGAATGCACACACCCACTCACACAGCATGAAGGCCCACCTTGCCGTCCTCGTGGTAGACGAAGAGGTTGCGGGTGCTGTTGTCCTTCAGGTAGGTGACCTGCAGGCCGTGCGGGTGTCCGATCTTGGCCGGCTGGAAGGTGGCGTTGAGGTGCTCGATCTTCATGACGGCCTTGGGCTCCTTGGCCTGGAAGCGGGCGGGCTCAGGGCGGCGGGCGGGGGCTGCACGCTCGGGGGCTCCGGGCCTGGAGCCACAGGGATGGCGCCCCATAGGGTGGACGCGGGCGCCCACAGGTGGGTGGGCCGCTGACCTGCCAGCCGGCGGCCCCCCATCTGCCTCTCGGGATGTTCCGGCCGGGGCCCGTCCACGGGGGTCTGCCAGCTGCGGGCAGGGGGAGCCTCGCACCCCCACATTGCCTGGGGGACCCAGGTCAGCCCCGTGTGGTCCTGTCCCTCGGAGGCCCGGGGGCTCCCGGATCCCAGCACCCCAGGCCGGGCACGGCCCTGCTGGCCCGGGGGCCTCCCCCCACTGCCTCACATCACCCCCCCACCCGCCCCCCCCACCAACCGCTCACATCACCCCCCACACCCACCCACCCCCCACCCCTCCCCACCGCTCACCCCATCAATCACCCCCCATTCCACACCCCCCCACCGCTCACATCACCCCCCTCCGCCCCCCACCGCTCACCATCACCCCCCCATCTCCCACACCCCCCACCGCTTCAAATCCCCCACCCCCCCTCCGCCCCCACCCCGCTCACATCTCACACCCCCCTCCGCCGCCCACCACCGCTCACATCACCCCCCCTCCGCCCCCCCCACCCCTCACATCACCCCCACCACCCGCCCCCCACCGCTCAATCACCCCCCCTCCGCCCCCCCCCCCCGCTCACATCCCCCCACCTCCCCCGCACCCCCCACCGCTCACATCACCCCCCCTCCACCCCCCCCACCCCCTCACATCACCCCCCCTCCCCCCGCCCCCCCCCACCCGCTCACATCACCCCCCCCCGCCCCCCCCCCCCACCGCTCACATCACCCCCCCCCCCCCCCCCCCCACCGCTCACATCACCCCCCCTCCGCCCCCCACCGCTCACATCACCCCCATCTCCACCCCCCCCACCGCTCCAACAACACCCCCCCACCCCCCACCACCCGCCCCCACACCTCACACACCCCCCCCACCCCCCACCTCACACCCTCCATCACACTCCGCCCCCCCGCTCACATCACCCCCCTACCCCACCCCCCCCCACCCGCTCACATCACCCCCCCCTCCCGCCCCCCACCGCTCACATCACCCCCCCCACCCGCCCCCCCCACCGCTCACATCACCCCCCCACCCGCTCACCCACCGCTCACATTCACCCCCCACCCCCCACGCTCACCACTCACCCCCCCACCGCTCACATCACCCCCCCCCCCCACCCGCCCCCCCCACCCCTCACATCACCCCCCCCTCCGCCCCCCACCGCTCACATCACCACCCACTCCGCCCCCCCACCGCTCACATCACCCCCCCTCCGCCCCCCACCGCTCACATCACCCCCCCTCCGCCCCCCACCGCTCACATCACCCCCCCATCCACACCCCACCGCACCACCACCGCCCACCATCACTCCCCCCCCTGCCGCCCCCCACCGCTTCACATCACCCCCAATCTCCACACCCCCCACCGCTCACATCACCCCCCACCACGCCACATCACCCCCCCACCCCGCCCCCCCCAACGCTCACATCACCCCCCCCCCCCTCCACGCTCACATCACCCCCCCTCCGCGCCCCCCACCGCTCACATCACCCCCCCCTCCCACCCCCCACCGCTCACATCACCCCCCCTCCATCCCGCCCACCGCTCACATCACCCCCCCTCCGCCCCCCACCGCTCACATCACCCCCCCTCTCCGCCCCCACCGCTTCACATTCACACCCATCTCCCCACCCCCCACCCGCTCACATCACCCCCATCTCCACACCCCCACCGCTCACATCACCCCCCCTCCGCCCCCCACCGCTCACATCACCCCCCGTCCGCCCGCCCCCCACCGCTCACATCACCCCCCCTCCACCCGCCCCACTGCTCACATCGTTCCTGTTGAAGTACTTGAGGGCGCCCTCACGCTCCGTCAGCACGAACTTCCGGCTGAGGAACTGTCCGTTGTCGCGGCCGCGCTTCCAGAGAAAGCCCTCGCGGTAGCCTGCGGGAGGGGGGCGGAGGGGGTGGACACGGTCAGAGCCACGGGGGTGCCACGGGGACGGAGCCACAGGTAGAGAGCCACGGGGACGGAGACATGGGGATGGAGCCACATGGATTGAGCCACGGGTAGAGAGCCACGGGGACGGAGCCACAGCGGACGGAGCCACGGTGACGGAGCCATGGGGATGGAGCCATGGGAATGGAGCCACGGGGATGGAGCCACAGCGGACGGAGCCACGGCGGACGGAGCCACGGGGACGGAGCGGCCACCACGAACCCAGCCCCGAGGCCCGGGTGCTGCTGGCTGACCAGGGGCACTCGGCCCGGGGGCAGCCCCCAGCCTTCAGGGCAGGTGCTTGGGCGCAGCCTCCTCCCCCGGCCGGGCAGGACCCAGGCACACGGTGCCCTCACCCCAGCACCCCCTGGGACAAGGCCCATCCCGCGCCTGACACCCCATCTCCTCATCCCCGAGGAAGCACTTCCTGTTCTCACCCCATCGCACAGAAGGGGAAACTGAGGCTGGGCCGAGGCCGCCTCAGCAGCCGGAGCCCCAGTGGGAGGGGAACCGGCCACAGGCCTGGAGCCCGCGCCTGTCCTGCCCGCCAGGCCCAGCAGGTGGCAGCAGAGCCCAGGACAGCGGGTGGCAGGGGAGGCCCAATCCGGAGACAAACAGCTGGGCTCGCCAGCCCTTCCCGCCCTGAGCCTGAGCCGCAGACGCCTCACTCAGGTGCCACGGCAACAGCAGCGTTTGCCACGGGCGCCGGCCTGGGCGCTGGCTCAGCCCCACAGCCCGGCCCTCAGCCTGAAGTCAGCCTCTCTCGGCCCATCGTGGGGCGCGGGCGCGGGGCGCGGGGCGCGGCATCTCCCTGTGGGCTCAGTGCCCAGACACAGCCCAGCCCAAGGGGCCCGGGGCTCGGCCCCACAGTGTGGCCATGCCCCCCGAGACCCGCCCCCCGAAGGACACCCCCAAGAGGGACCCGCCCCCTGGTGGCCGGGCCCGTGCCCTCACTCATCCAGCAGCACCTGGTCAGGAGGCCCTGGACCGAGCTGAGCCCCCAGGGGTCCGGCACCTGCAGAGCTGGGGTGGGGGCCCCCTCCCACCCACACGCCCCAAACCCGAGCCCCACCTGGAACATGCTGCCGGACATGGGGCTCAGCGCTGAGTCCAGAGGGGAGATGCCCGGGCCTCGGGGGGAGACGCCCGGATCTCGGGGGGAGACGCCCAGATATCGGGGGGCAGATGCCCTGATCTCAGGGGGAGACGCCTGGATCTCGGGGGGAGACGCCCGGATCTCGGGGGGCAGATGCCCGGATCTCGGGGGAGACGCCCGGATCTCAGGGGCAGATGCCCGGATCTCGGGGGACATGCCCGGATCTCGGGGAGATGCCCGGATCTCAGGGGGAGACGCCCGATCTCAGGGGCAGATGCCCGGATCTCGGGGGGAGACGCCCGGATCTCGGGGGGAGACGCCCGGATCTCGGGGAGAGATGCCCGGATCTCGGGGAGAGACGCCCGGATCTCGGAGAGACGCCCGGATCTCGGGGAGACGCCCGGATCTCGGGGGGAGACGCCCGGATCTCGGGGAGAGATGCCCGGATCTCGGGGAGAGATGCCCGGATCTCGGGGAGACGCCCGGATCTCGGGGGGAGATGCCCGGATCTCGGGGAGAGATGCCCGGATCTCGGGGGGAGATGCCCGGATCTCGGGGAGAGACGCCCGGATCTCGGGGGGAGACGCCCGGATCTCGGGGGGAGACGCCCAGATATCGGGGGGCAGATCCCCTGATCTCAGGGGGAGACGCCTGGATCTTGGGGGGAGACGCCCGGATCTCGGGGGGCAGATGCCCGGATCTCGGGGGGAGACGCCCGGATCTCAGGGGCAGACGCCCGGATCTCGGGGGGAGACGCCCGGATCTCGGGGGGAGACGCCCGGATCTCGGGGAGAGATGCCCGGATCTCGGGGAGACGCCCGGATCTCGGGGGGAGATGCCCGGATCTCGGGGGGATGCCCGGATCTCGGGGGGACATGCCCGGATCTCAGGGGGGAGACGCCCGGATCTCGGGGGGACATGCCCGGATCTCGGGGGGACATGCCCAGATCTCGGGGGGAGATGCCCGGATCTCGGGGAGATGCCCGGATCTCGGGGGGCAGTTAGTGCGCCTGTCTCCCAGCTGAACCTCACAAACGACTCGACCCCCTGCCAGCCGCCAGGGGGATACCATGGGCCCTCTCTGTGCCATACTGCCGTCCGTAAGGCCTCCAACAACCCAGCCTGGGCGCCAGGCCCCCCTCACGGACGGGGAAACCGAGGCACGGGCAGCTCTGTCGCTGCAGGACCCTGGCTCCATGCCCCCGGGTCCCCGTGACAGTCAGGGCAGAGGTGGGGCGGCGGGTGGGCCTCCTGCTGGGGGGCGGGGGCGGGGAGCGGGGCCGGGAGAGGGCGCAGCCTCGCGAGAAGCTGTGTCTGCCCGCGCCCGGGGCATTGTCCGCGGTGAAAGGCGGCCATTGAGGCTCCGGCAGAGGCGGCGGGAGGGGCAGAGCAGCTGCTCCGGGTCAGCCGGCCGCGGGCCGTGGGGGGCCTGGCCGGGCGCCCCCATGACCCTGGCTGAGGGGGGAGGGCCAGGCTGGCACACCCCAAAGGGGCCCCCGGGAGCCTGTACCCCCTGGCCTGGCGCCCTGACAGCAGTGCTGCCGGCCCCTGCCCGCCCCGTCCCACCCGTCCCCGGCAGCACCCCGGGGGACAGCCGCACGGCCCCCTCTGCCCCTGCCCCTGCCCCCGGAGTGCAGGGACCCTCCTTACACCGTCCCCGGCAGCACCCCGGGGGACGGCCGCCCGGCCCCCTCTGCCCCTGCCCCGGGACCCTCCTTACCCCCGTCCGTCCCCGGCAGCACCCCGGGGGACGGCCCACACGGCCGCCCCTGCCCCTGCCCCGGAGTGCAGGGACCCTCCTTACCCCCGTCCGTCCCCGGCAGCACCCCGGGGGACGGCCCACACGGCCGCCCCTGCCCCTGCCCCCGGAGTGCAGGGACCCTCCTTACCCCCGTCCGTCCCCGGCAGCACCCCGGGGGACGGCCCACACGGCCGCCCCTGCCCCTGCCCCCGGAGTGCAGGGACCCTCCTTACCCCCGTCCCCGGCAGCACCCCGGGGGACGGCCCGCACGGCCCCCTCTGCCCCTGCCCCTGCCCCCGGAGTGCAGGGACCCTCCTTACCCCTGTCCCCGGCAGCACCCCGGGGGACGGCCCGCACGGCCCCCGGCTCCGTGGCACCGCCGCGCCCCCCTGCCCACCTGTCCCTGCGGGACCTGCTCGCCCCGCGGCGCCCACACCGGCCAGAGGTCCCCACAGCCCGTCGCTCCGGCCGG